>NW_019154089.1:1207426-1261800 GCF_002288905.1 Enhydra lutris kenyoni
TTCACCTGGCTCGGCAGGTGTTGGTGGAATCTTCTCTTTCCTTCCACCCATGCTACAGCTTGCTCTCTGGCCATCCTAGCACTCCATCTGCCCGGCCCCGCTCCGTCTTGACCTGGCCCTCGGTCTGCTGAGGCCGCCTCCCCCAGCAGGGGCTGCCATTCCCTGGGGCTGCCACACTGAGGTGTCTCGCCCAAGCCACCCCGTGCCAGAAGAGAACCAGCAGCCCCAAGCCCCAGGCGTGGGGCCCTCCCCTGCAGAACCACATGTTCCCTTATTTATGAGGGGCAAGCTAGAACAGGCCCCTCAGGCAGGCAGTGGGAGGTAGGCCCCAAGGAAAATGCACGGACGGCAGAGGATGCAGCTGCCCAGATGCCACCCCTGCCAGCAGGAACCTGGCTGAGGAAGCTGGGGAGGGGCAGCCATCGCGGGGCCAGGCCTGGGTCAGTGTGGCAAGCGGGCATCAGGCCCACCAGGAGGGTGGGAGAGAGTCCCGGACCCTCAGGCTTTCCAACCAGAGCTAGGAGTGACAAGAGAAGGTAGCAGCCCCCACTCCTTCAGGCCTGAGAGTCCCAGAGAGCCCCTTCCCTGCAGCTCTGACCCCAGAACCTCTTCTGCAAGTCTGGGCCGCCCCCCACCCCCTAGCACTGGCCAGATCACCACCTGGCTGAGAAACAAAGGTGCCTACAGCCGGCAAACCGAGGCCCCATGGTTTCTGTCCACTCTCACCCCTTGCCAGCTTCTCAGAGGAGAGGGCCTCTCCCCAAGCCCTGGACTGACTTTCCACCGGTCTCACACACCATAGGTGGGAAGACCTTCCTTCCATTTCCAGCCTTTATCCCTCCAGATATCTGCGAGCCTAACTCCACCTTTCCTGCTACCTGGGATGTGGTAAAAGGGGAGCACCTGTGAATTCAGCTGTGGGTGACAAGGGTGGCTCTGTGTCCCCCTCCCTTGACACTGCGACCCTCAGGTGGTCCCCTGCTCTTAGCTCATCTAGTGTCAAGGAATTGCTGGCTAAGAAGTGAGAGAAGCCTGGTCCTGGGGCTGCCAGGCTTCGTGGCATCAGATTAGGCTGAAGCCAGGAAGGAGATGCTGTTTTAGCCAGAGGGACCTCCGGGAATCTGTTTAATGAGGAAAATAAACTTGAATTGACAGAAAAGGGTTGGAGACAGATACCAGCAGGTCAAGGAGACAGAGACTGGCTTATGCTGGGGAGGGCTGAAGGGACGCAGCAGTCAGACAGCTGTGGCTGAAACATTAGTGAAGACATCGCAAGAGCAACAGGGCCTGTTGAAAAGAGCACCCCATGGACCGTCCTTTGGAGGATCTTGGAGTGAGGAGGTCTGGGAAGAGCCCCCCTCCCTGCCCCGAGGCAGCAGTGAGCCCGGGAACCAGGTTCCCAAAGCACAGCCCCAGTGGGGATGGGGGACAGTCCTCTGGCTCCCACACCCACAGCACAGCCTTACCTCCCCTGTCCTTCTCCTGTCAGTGTCATGGCTCTATTTTTTGTCCCTGGGCTTAGGGCAACAGCAGCTGGACCACCCTACCTAATGTTCCACCGCCCTCCAACACACTACACATATTCTGGGAATCTGGTGTCTTACTTTGGGACTAAAAAGAGGAGGTTACATCATGTAAAGAAGTTTTCATGCTACTTCTTGTTCCCCCTGGGGCCCAGGCTTGGATACTAAGATTTATCCAGAGCTCAGAGGGGCCCCTGAATAGCAATGGGGCAGAGGGAAGGATGGGAGGTGTGAATAGACCCTTCAGAGGCCAGGCATCCCGGGGCAGGTACAGAGAAATCCTGGGAAGGAAGGAGAGGATTGGCAGGGTCTTTGGAAAGAAGAGAGGAACTAGGGCCTGGTGCCCTAGAGTCACTTACAGCCCAGAGTCCCTTCCCAGGTCTGGCCCCGCAACTCTCAGCATGCAGGAACAGGGTGCAAAGCCCTTCATGGAGGGGGCTAGGCCCCCAGCCTCTGGCCCTGGAGATAGTCCATGGGCCCCTGAGGGACCCATGTCCTCACCAACTTCAGCTCCTCATCCACCTCTGCTTCTGCCTTGCCAGGTCCCCTTGCACAAGTCCAGAAGCCCCTTTAGGACTGTTTTCCCATCTCTACTGCCTGTCCATCTCCAGGTTAGCCAGGAGGATCAAGTCAGGCCATCTGGAGCAGGAATTATTTGTTTCCCTGAGGGATCCAAGCTTCCAGCACACAGAAGTCAGAAGCTAAAGCCCCTGGGAGAAGCCAGAGTACCCCCAGTGGCAGGGCTAAGGTGAAGGGCCGGGAGCCATGGGTTGGAACTAGGAGGCTGGGCAGGTGCCGTGGGAGCCTGTTAGCTCAGGGGCCCTGCCCAGGTCCCTGGGAACAGGCCTTCCATATCTAGAGCTGCAGGCTGCCACTCCAAAGGGAAGGCTGAGGTAACTGGTGAGGCAGTGGCTGCCGTGTTTTGAGGGGGGACACTGGGCCTGGGGAGGGACGCTGAAAGGAGAGAGGTAGCCACATGACTTAAGAGACCCCCACCTTCCTCCCCCCGAAAAAGGCTCCAAAGAAGGTCCAGCCCTGGAAAAGTGGACAGGAGGATTCACAGATTAAGAACATACGTGCAGCTTCTAGCTCTACCGCATGCTCTCCTGAGCCCCCCAGGTCTCCCTCCAGCTCAGGGGACTCAGCATTCCACCTGGAGCCCAAAATCTACTTCCGATCCCCCCTGCGCAGCCACTGTGGCTCTATGGAGAGAGGTGACCGCTGGGTGACCGCTGGAGAGCCCCAGCCAGCCTGGGCCTTGGCTCACGTCTCTCCCTCTCTCATCCCCTCCCTAACCAGAAAGAACTCACGACTACAGTTCAACAAGGTGAAGGTGGAGGACGCTGGGGAGTATGTCTGCGAGGCTGAGAACATCCTGGGGAAGGACACAGTCCGCGGCCGGCTCCACGTCAACAGCGGTAGGTGGCCCCCCAACAAAGGGAGGGGTTCTGCAGGGGTTTGGTTCGGCAGGCCTGTTGCCCCCCAGCCCTTGGGAGGCCCGCACATGATCTGTCTTGCACTTGACTCCCCTCCCTCCTTCTGCTGCCATATCAAGCCCCGAGATCTGGGCCGATTCAGAGAAATGCAGTCGAAGCATAAATGTTTAGCTTTGTTATCTGGGCCTGGAAGAGCCGCCAGCTCTCATTTTAAATATCCTGAAAACTAAATATTTTGAAATCAAGAGGTGGGGGTGGGGGACGGATATTTTTAGAAGGCAATTATGGGAGGCTGGGCTGCCAAGAGCGGGGCTCCAGGGAAAGGCAGGCCCTGGGCGTGTGGGAGCTGACTGCCTGTTGCTTTGCTGGGCACCGGGGTGCAGGCAGCCGTCTCCCCAGGGCCATGGCCAGGAGGTTGGGCTGTGTCGGCCCCTGCGGGCAGCCTCATTCAGGGACAGCAGACCCTTCTCCCACTCCCACAGACTGGCTTCTCCCTTAAGAACATGCTAGGTCTGAAGCCCACGGCACCCACAGCACCCCCAGCTCCCCACCCCAACCACGGCAGCCCCAGTGTCGGATGCAAGCAGACGGCTTTCCCTTGGCTGGAAAGTGGCCAGAGCTGCCTGTCCTCAGGCCGCACGCCTCCGCTCCAGCCCGGGAACTCCAAGTCCCACAGATCACTTTCCTCTTCCCAACACCCACACATTGAGCATACCGTTTTGGCTACCTGGTTCTTTGGGTTCACTTCCAGTCCTGCCCCGTCGCTCTGATGCTGCAGCTGCCTTCGCCTGCCTGTACTTCTACCAGACAGCCAGCCCTCCAGGACTCCCGCAATCCAGCATTATCTAAGGAGAATGTAGGAGTTCCCCGCCCCGGGACCCTCAGTGCAAAACCTGGAGCAGACCCTGTCTGTTCTGTACTGGGAAGGGTCTCGGTGTTCTCCCAGCCCCTTAAGCTCCTCGTCTCCCTTGCTGCCTTATCTTAAAGGTCCAAGCCTCCAAGTCAGACCTCCTGGTCTGCCTTCTTTCTGGATCTTTCTCACATCTATACCTCCCACTCCAACCCTACCTCAGAGACAACCCGGCCCAGGTTTCAGCTCTACTCACCTAACCCAGAGCAATGGCCTCTTTTAAGGTGCTTTGGTCTTGTCATGCCCTTACCCCGGGACGCCCCAGAACGAGGACTTCGTCCCACTGCCCAGAGCACACCAGTGTGGCCCTAACGATCTTTCCAGCCCTGTGTCAGTCCCATACAGTCTGTTCTCACCCTTCCTCTTGTTCCAGCTCTCCCAGGCTGCCATCCTCCCCAACCCCTCCATCCCACCACAGTGTCATTCCCAGCTCGGTTCCAGCTCCCAGGCCACTGCTTGGCCAACTGCAGTCTTGCATACTTCCTGAAGTCTATTAGATTGGTCTTCACATCTCATCCTGTTGCTGCACTTTCTGTGCAAGTGTGACCTCCGCAGTGGAATGGTGAGCCAGGACCAGGGAGAGCAGCGATGATGTCTTCTCCGCAGGACTTAGTGAGAGCTGCTGTTGACTCAGAGTGGGCTCCATGCCACATTCTACGCCATCTCTCGAGCCCTGACAGACCCAGGGTGTAGCTCATAATTTAGGAGACTGAAGCTCAAAGAGCTTCATTCTGCCACACATCTAAGTGATGATTAAGCGGATATCTATACAATGTAAAAGTAGTTCACAAACACTGAGACCATGAGCTCTGGGAGGCTGTGTCTCACCTGATTGCCACTCTAGCTCAGGGCCTAACACAGTGCCTGGCTCATAGTAGGCACTTGGTAAATAATACAGAAAAGGACTTAAAACCCGCTCCAAGGCCTTTACTGACTCCCACAGGCCCCAGGGGGCTACCTGGGCACCCCCTCCCCATTCCTCCCCACCTGTCCCAAGCCCAGGAAAATGGACCGTGCTAGGGGGCCAGCACCTGTCACCTCCGGCCATAGTGGGCAGACATTCTTAGATCCACTTTGGGCTTGAGTTTGTTTAATTCAAGATTTTTCTTGGTTAGAACAGAGTGGGGGAGCACCTACTCAGTCGGTAGAACATGCAACTCTTGATCTCAGGGTCGTGAGTTTGTTGGAGGTAGAGATCACTTAATAATTAAAAAAAACAAAACAAAAAAAATAACCTGACAAGATCCCCAACTTAAAACTACCTAAAGGAATGTATGTATTGATTTATAAAATGGAGAAATCCAGAGGTAGAACCAGGCCCAGCCACAACAGAATCCACATGGTCTGTTGTCCTCATTCTCTCCTTCTGTAAAATGGGTTTCTCCCATGTTTGGGGAGCAGATAGGGAAGAAGAGGCCATGGCCTCAGATGGCTCCAGGTTTTACACCATCCCCGTCTCCCACCCAAGGAAAAAGACAGCTTTTGTCTGTGTCACTGACTTGATCTGTGGATCCTGCAGGGTTCATGGGCCCCACTCAACCCAGTCACTGGCCTCAGGGGATTGGGGGAGCATCCTGCCAGGCTTGCATGTGTGCAGGGGGTTGGGGGATAGAGAGCAGAGTCCGTGACTGATGGCCCTGCCCCAACTACATGGGGGCACATTTCTGAGAGGAGTGCTGGCAGCAGGGGAAGGGGGCAGGGCTGCCGGACCAAAAAGCAGAGTAGCAGCCTCACTCCCATGCTGGGCTTGGGGAGAGAGGCTGGAGAGTATTGGAAGACCCCTCAGATAAGCTGCAGCCTGGCAACATGCAGGAGCTCCTGTCTGCCCTCAGCAGCCTATGTTCCTGTCAGTTAGGGAGGCGGCCAGTGGAGGTTTGCCCTGGGCACCGGAGGGCTGCCCCCAGGGTTCCTTGCCTCTCCTCCCTCCAGCTCCGCATGAGAGCAGCAGGGCCGAGCCACAGACTCCAGAGCTCTGGTCTCTTCCGAGCTCTGCAAACCTGGGAGACCTCCTATACCCAGCTTGTCCTCCCTTTCCCCAGCTGAGGCTGAGCCAAATGATCTCTAGACTAGACTCTTCCCCCCCACACACAAAATTCTGGGATTCTGAGTGTGATGTTGAGGTGGACATACTGTGCACCTAGCCCCCACCCACACACACACCCTACCTCTTCTGTTGCCCTGTTGAGCCGGTGGCTGGCCCCTATCCTTGACATGGGTTGAGGAACAGGGCCACTGTGGGAGATCAGGACACCCCCATTGGCGGGGGTGTGGGGGAGCGTTTCCACCGGCAGAGATGCCCAGGCTCCTTGTTTACCCATGGAGCCCAGAAGACTCGCAGCAACCACACCCTGGGGAGGAGGTGGAGGGCGGGTAGCGGGTAGCTGTGCCTGCCCCCATGACTCATCCCGAGGTGGCTTGGCTTGGCCCGCCCAGGCCCCGGGGAAGCTGGGGCTACAACACTGGGGCGGCCAGCAGAGGGCATGGGAGGACGCCTCGAGGGAGCAGTGGCCACGTGGGGCGGGGGCATGACATCGCCTCACTGTGACCCTTGGCAGCCTGCTTTGGCTCTGTTCCTGAGGATCCTGAGGCTCCTTCCCTGAATCAGAGCAGACCCTCCTTGCAGTCACAGCTCTAGCAGCTCATGAGACACTGCCTCCCTGGTTGCCCGGGAGGAGGAGTCAGCAAAGAGTTTGCGGTACTTTGAATAAAACAATCAGTTTGGTCCAGTGCACCTCGGACTTAGTGACACCAGCTGCCTCATCCCCAGCTGAAAGAGAACTTGGGAGCGTCCCGAGGTGGCCATCCCAGGCCCCAGATGTCCAGCTGGACTTCCCTTTGCCCCAGAGGGGAGGCAGATTTGACCTGGGGCATCACAGGACCCCAAAAGCCCTGCAGAGGCTTCTGGGCCTGTCCCTCACCTGGGGGCTTAGAAAGGCTCGCTGTTTCATCACACACACACACACACCTGCTCTCTCGCTCACCTATTCAGCAAGGCCTTACTCAGAAAGACCCAGTTCAGAGCTCTGGGGAGTCATAGCCTTGGCTCCCAGCGAAGTCCCTCAAAGTTCCTGGCAGTATGCCCAAACCCAAACTCAAAGCATCTGCCTTTTCTGACCCATGAAAGAGGAAAGGCAGCTTTACCCACAGGAGAGTGGGCATACTGGGCAGGTGGCTGGGAGCCTTGATGAAGGGAGATCCCTTGATCCGGGCCTTGAAACAGAAGCGGAGGTTCCTCCCTGAGCTGTGGGTAGCTGTTGTAGCTGCCAGCAGCAGGGAGAGCGTCCCCTGGCCATCAGCTTTCCTCCTGGCCCTTCCCCCCTCAGAACCTCGAAAAGCTCTCGACCACCAGGATGCTAATGGCTGATAGAGGCCACCTGTACCCTTCCAGGTGTTTTTAATTTTAATTCCAACGCAATTAACGTGCATTCTATCAGTTTCAGGTGTACAGTAGAGGGAGTCAACAATTCTTTCCCTTACCCTGTGCTCACAACAAATGTGCTTCTCATCCCCTTCACCTATTTCACCAATCCACCCATCTACCTCCCCTCTGGTCACCATCTGTTCTATAGAGAGATTTCTGGGTTTTCTTTTTCTTTGTTCCTTGTTTTGTTTCTTAAATCCCCCAGAGGAGTGAAACCAAATGGTCTTTGTCTTTCTCTGGTTGTCTTATTTCACTTGGTATACCCTCTAGGTCCATCTAAGTTGCAAAGGACAAGATTTTGTTATTTTTTATGGCTGAGTAATATTCCATTCTATATCCCATCTTCTTTATCCATTCATCTATGGATGGAGACTTGGGTTGCTTCCATAGCTTGGCTATTGTAAATAATGCTGCAGTAAACACAGGGATACACACATCATTTTGAACTAATGTTTTCATATTTGGGGGTAAATATCCAGTAGTGGAATTACTGCATCATAAGAGAATTCTATTTTTAATATTTTCATACTATATTCCACAGCAGCTGCCCCAGTTTATAGTCCCACCAATAGTGCATTTCTCCTCAACCTCACCAACACATGTTGTTCATTAATGTTTTCGATTTTAGCCATTCTTCGAGGCACTTTTGAAGATTTTCTTTGAGAGAGATAGTGAGAGAGAGCACAAGTGGGGAGAGGGGACAGAGGGAGAAGCAGGCTCCCCACTGAGCAGGGAGCCCATCACAGGGCTCAATCCCAGTACCCATACTTTTTGCCTTTCTGGGCCCCGGCCAAGTCCCCATGAGGACACAGCTCTGGGCAGCACAGACATCCCACCCAAGGGCCCACCTTCCTTCAAGAGTCGTCTCCTGGTCCCAAGGCCTCCATGAGCACAGACATGCGTGTGGACAGGCCCAAGTGTACAGCTGTGGCCCCGGCCACCATGCTCTCTGCTGTCCACTGCTCACTCAGCATGGCTGGGGGCAATCTCTGCCACCCACAGCCACGGTGGTCATCCAGCTGGGCCGAGACTTCTCGGCCTTAACCAATGCCCACAAGAGGACCCAAACCTGTGGTCCACATCGTGTTTGCCTTCGTCTGCTCATGTTAAGCCTTGGTGCCGATATGTTCTTCCATGGTGCTGATATGTTCCCTGAGGCCTTGTCCCCACACACACGGGGACTCTGGACAGGACGTCCCCTGCTCTTTTCCTGCACTCCTCCTTGGCTATGTAACTGAAGGGCAGGGCAACCTCTGGTGTCCTCCAGAGTAGCGGATTTTGTAACTCGCAGGCAGGGTCACCTCAGCTGTTTCTCTTCTCTGGCCCTTTCTTGGTTCTCTGGGTCTCCCTGACCCAGAGAGTGGGCAGAGACCAGCAGAGGCTTCCTGCCCCCACTGCATGTGCACTGTGTGTCGGGAGGAGCCCTCTGCAGGGGTGGGGCTCGGGGAGCCAGAGGAGCAGCCGGGGAGCCAGAGGAGCAGCCGCAGGCAGGGTGTGGAGGGGAAGGTGGGAGCTGGCCCTGCCTGCCGGGTTTTATCAGCGAGCTCCTCAGACATATACAGAGGCCGAGCTGTGTATACACTCCCAGTCCCCGCGCTCCATCTGTCTCCCACATGTCTAAACACTGAGGGCGCCAAGTGCCTGCCCTCCTCCTCCTCCTCTCAACCTCATCCCCACAGGGAGGGGGCGGGGAGGGACTCGGTCCCCTTGAGGAGACAGGACCAGCCCAGGTAGGGTGGCCCACCTCAGGCAGGAGGCCGCTGCTGGGGGAAGGGAGAACGCGAGAGCTCCAGAGGCTGAGGTGCTACCCAGTCTGGAGACAAGACCTCGGGTGTTAGCTCGGGGATGAAAACCAACCCTGGGGGCAAGACTTTTCCTTGGAAACCAGTTTCTGAATTCCATCCCCCGGGGGAGTAGAACTGGAGTTATCAAATGAGTCTGATCTGTCGAATGGGCAGTCTGGGTCAGCAGCCTGAAAGCCCCGTCCCCCCCACTCACCCAGTGTCCACATCCCAGCTGCCCCACAGGCCTCTCTTCCCTGCCCACCTCCTGTCAAGAAACCTGACCTCCAGGATTTAGGGCCTGGGCTGTCGAAGCCTAGGGGCTCCCTTCAACAGCTGACTGGGTCGGGGAGGATGGGGCTGCCCAATGAGAGCAGCGGCAAAGAAAACCCTGGGTGCTTAGGGAGAGGGGCATAGTGGCCTTTGCAGCAATCCTGAGAGGCTTGTCCCCTCTGGGACAAAGGAGGAACACGTAAAAGCTAGGATTCTCCTCATGCCTCATGAGATCTTAAAGAACAAGTGTCCAGAGGGGGCCATTCCCCTCCAAGCCCAGCTCACTTCCAGCCACCTCCTGGCCACCTCGAGATCCCAAGCAGTGTAGAGGTCTCCTCCCTGCACCCCTGTGACTCTGTTCCCCACAAAAGACATGATGTCTCATCCACCTATGGTGGAGAGGGCCCCCAGAAAGGCAGGCAAGAACTGGGCTCTTAATTCCAGTAGAATGAGCACTTGCCGCTAGCTTCTTATTTCCTCCCAAATATGGAAAATCGTCCCGACCTTTGGGGGTTTGGGTACTTTGGTCCAGAGTGCAGGGGGCAGGGTGGTGCTGGGCAAAGGGTCAGAGCTCGTGGGGGCCTCCCCCTGGCCTTGCAGGTGATGGGGAGGAGCCACCAGACCTTCCCTCTCCAGCTATTGCTGTAGTCCTGACCTTCCAGCTATGAGATGAGCCAGGAAGGGACAGCAGAGAGGTGGTTCTTGGAGCCCAGAGGCAGTCTCAGTGGGTCACTGGCACGTGTCTCTTGTACCTCCAGTGAGTACCACTCTGTCATCCTGGTCGGGGCACGCCCGGAAGTGCAACGAGACAGCCAAGTCCTACTGCGTCAATGGAGGCGTCTGCTACTACATTGAGGGCATCAACCAGCTCTCCTGCAAGTAAGTGACCAGCGGGGGCGGGCAGGGGGCCGAGAGTAGGGCGAGAGAGGCTGGGCCAGAAGCGGAGGGCTCTAGGAAAAGTGGGCTTCAAGTCACTGACAGGAGGTCCCCAAGGGGTGTAGACAGGGAGGTGTGCCCCTGCCCCTAGCCCTTTCCGGGTATCTCAGGAGATGTCAACCCTGAAGAGCTCGGGGCTTCTGCAGTGCCAGTTTCGCAGGCCCCGACCCAGCCCACCCCACCCCATCTCCCAGTGGCCGCCCTTTCACCAGCACCTTCTAGGGAGATGGAGATGCCAGTCTGTGCCCTAGGCACTGGGTTCTCGCTCTCTCCCCCCGCTCCCGCTCTGTCTCCCCTCGTCTCTCACTTTCTCCCCACCACCATCTCTCAGCAACTCTCCAAACTGTGTTGATGAACATTTCCAGAGGGTGTCTTCCCCAGCAGTGAAGAGCTTGGCAGGGTCAAACAAAGCACATTTCCCAGAGCCGTGGGTAGTGGAGGGTCTGCTCTCCTTGCCTTGAGGGGAAACGAGGACTCTGCATCCAGTGTTCACCCCAAAACCTGGCTGCTCTCCCTGCCTGGTGCCCAGATATGCCCTGGGTGCTTCTTGTTCCATTTCCGACCCTGGTCCCTCTCTGTGGGGGGAAAGGACCCCAGTGAGGATACCACTCTGGGTGTGGCCCAGTGGGGGGGGGCAGGGTTGAAGAGAAGCTCAGTGTGGGGCTCCTCTACCTCCAGCAAGGCAGGGCTCCCCCAACAGGATCTCCATCCCTTTCCCCTCGGCAAACAGGGCAGCTGAGAGCCCAGCAATCCTCGAGGATTTATTCAGATCCAGCTGGGTCCTATTCCACAGCTGGGCCCATAGGGCCCCCGACACACTCTCTCGTAGGTGAATGAGGAGCCGCAGGGTGAGCTTGGTGAGAGCAGCACAGGTTCCAGTCAGATCAAGGAGGGGTTGAGGGGGCACTAGTTAAAAACTTTGGGTTTTCAGAGGACCCCAAGCCTAGGACCCCGGCAAGGTGCCACAGTTGCCCCATTCCCATGGCATCTGGGCAGAGGCCACCAGAGTACTGGGGGAAATTCAGAGAGAGGCGTTTGCCCTCCCCACGGACAAAGTCAGATTCAGCGCTTCTCAGCTCTCCTGCCTCTGGGCTCCAGCTCCAGAGCTGCATCCCCCCGCCACCCACACACTAACTATAGCCTTAGCCCGAGACCCCTCCACCCCCAAGGTGATAATGAGGGGCCAGGCCTCCTAGACAGTTTCCCCTCAGTGCCAAGCTGGATGAGCCTGGACTGCCAGACTCTGCCTCTTGCCCCAGCCAGCTTCCTTTGCTGGCTTCCCCCCAGCCACAACCTCCACCGGCTGCCTTCCCCTTACTGGCCTCCCCTGTGCTGAATTTCCGGGGACTGTCCCAGAAGCAAAAGAAGGTTCCCCCAGGGAAGTTCTCAGCCTGGACTCAGCCCCTCTTCTCCCTTCTTCTGCCTCTAGGAGGCTGCCACATTCACGAAACTGACCCTGGGGAATATTCTAGCTATGAAAATGCTCTGAGCTCTCTGCAGTAGATCTATAGAAACTCATAAGTGTTCTGGTATACCTCACAGACATCCCCCAGCCTTGTACGCCCCTCCCCTCTGGTTTTTACCCCCTGGCGCACACACACACACGTGGGCACACACCAGGCCTTTCCTCTATCCCTAGCCCCTCGGACCCTGGAACCTTGAAGGAATCCAGCAGCATCACTGAGATCAGCCCTGACTCCAGGCAGGGAAGGTTTCAGCCACCCATAATGGGTGCCGGGGCCAAAGAAGGCCATGGGGGCCCAGGGCTCGAATGCTAGTGTTGAGTGTGGAAAG
This sequence comes from Enhydra lutris kenyoni, assembly GCF_002288905.1. NCBI lineage: Eukaryota > Metazoa > Chordata > Mammalia > Carnivora > Mustelidae > Enhydra > Enhydra lutris. Next base: position 1,219,501 of record NW_019154089.1, read on the forward strand.
GATAGGAGATGAGCTATATGGGTTTCCACAGGGTCCTGCCAGCAAGGCTGTACCCCTAGGAACCTTGGAGTCACACCCAGCTAAATCAGAGAAGCAGAGGGCAGGAGCCTCAATCATTGCGAAGATGGTGTCCCGTGGGCAACTGGGGTTCATTGCTTAGAACTTGAACTTGGTACCCCAATCCACTGCCTCCCCATTTCAACCTGCCCTAGGTCAGCCCCAGCCAGGGCTCCTGGAACCCGACTTCCCTGACTCCCTGAGCCCTCAGGGGAGAGGGGCATCCCCTGTGAGGATCACTCTCAGGAGGGCAGGTCCTCAGAGCTGTGCTGGAGAAGGACAGGGGGGAGGGGGGCAGGGCAGAACCCAGAGGCCATTCTGGGGGCGGGTGAGCCGGGAGGGAAAGGGGGGCAGGCCTCTTGGGAATCCTGATGACACCTGAACGGAATAAAAAGGAAAGAATCTAGGAACTGAAACTCACGTCTTACCATTTGTGCTGTTTGTTTACTTTTTATTTTGATTTTTTTGCATTTCCGCTTAGCTTGGATAATGAAACTAGACTGGTCAGTTTCATTCCAGTTTCTATAAAACTCAGTTTTCCTTCCTGGTTTTCAGACACTTGTTGTTGTGTATTGGTTCAGAGCCCTGCAGGGAGTGTTGGAAAGCAGGCACACTCCGTCCCTCCTGTTTTTCTGGAATTCAGAGCCAAACTAAACAGTGTCATGGATACTGAATTTTGTTTAAAAAAAAAAAAAAAAAAAGAAAGAAAACTTAGGGGGATTGGAAAATGGGGGTCCAAATCCAGGCGACTGTCCCCTGTCTGGGCGAGACAGGGGCCTCTGTACTTCTTCTCGCTGCTTTCTCCTCTTCTCTCCGTGTTTTTGTGGAGCACGGTTGGTGCGTGACTCTTGGGGACTGGTTCAGGGGATGATGACAGAACAAGACTCTTTCCAGCCCTGTGCACATACCAGCGGCATGCCTCCCTCTCCCATCCGGCTCATCCCCCCCACCCGCCCCACCCCATGTTCAGGCGGTTCTCCCATGCCATACCCATCTGCCTGCTCTCCTCTCCACATCTCCACCTCACCCCCTCATGAGGCCAGAGACCCTCCACCCCCCTCAGTGCCCGGGGCACACCCTCATCTTTCATCCTCCCCCTGCCCCGGGTAAGGGCAGCACACATGGCATTATCCCCAGGCTACCAAAAGGAGACACTGAGGCCCGGGAGGTGGGTGGAAAATGGGGAGGCAGAGTCCCAACCTCTCTGTCACCCCAGATACAGCCCATGGGCTCTCCTCTCTGCCCCTATCTCACCTCTGCTCTTCTCCAGCCCTGGGCACAGACCTTCCCATAGTCACAGCAGATGACTTGGGGAAGGGCTGAGAAAAATGACCTGCCGCTCCTTCTTATCCGTCCCCTGGACCCCTGAAACTCAGAGGGCCCATCCCTGTGTCCATGGGAAACTACCCACTACCAGCCAGCTCCTCACGTGGTGTCAGACACCCCCCCCCACTGCCACCTCGTGGTTGATAGGTTTCTGTAGCCCCCACCCCATTACCTGGTCCTGAGCACAGGGTGGCAAGGCTAGAGGCTCACCCCCAGAACCTTCCCCAGGGAGGCCCCAGGCTCCTGAACGTGGCTCATTCTCAGCAGGCAGGAGTAAGGAGAGTCCAGGAGCCCAGTGGAAAGATCTAGTACCCAAACAACACTATGGGTGTCAGTCCCCCAACCCCTGCATATGCCCATCCCCCACTGCTTTTTCTTTTGTTCAGCCAGTGGGGAAGATGCTTTCCCAGGGCACAAGATTAGGACCATATTACATAACTCCAGGGGGCGCATTTGTGTTAGACACTGTGCCCATGGTGCCACCTGGAGTTCTGTACAACTCAGTGGCCATGAAGGATAGGAGAGGATAGTTGGGTTAGTTCAGGCTGGGTGTGGGATCAGGGATGCAGGAATGGTCTCCAAGAGCCATGGGACAGCATCCTTGATGGTCAGCAGTGGGAATCGATTTCTCCTTCGCCCCCTCCTGCCCCTGCATTACCCCCTCTCGCTCTTAAACACACACACACTCGAGCCAGGCTAATCTCAGACACTGGACACAGTCAAACCTATCTCTTTCCCATTCCTCTGTGGATTCCGAGAGTCATTTTGGCAACTTCCTGGGTCTTTATCCTCCATCCCCAAGGGTGCTGCTGCTTTGATAGTCACTTCTCCCTTTCAGCCCTCATCCCAAGTGGACAGCAGTCTGAGAGCTGAGGAAGGAGAGCTGAGCCTTACTGGAGCTGGTTGGGAAGCCTTAGCAACTACCTCCATTTTCCTGGGATGGGATGCTTAGACCAGAGCAGGGTGTACTGACAAGGTGTGAGCTGCCGCCGCCTCCTCCTCCGAGCCACCCTGTTCAACAGGATGAGCGTCCCTCGGGTCCCACTGCAACCCCCACCATCTTCTCCAGACACACTTCCCAGCCCCACACCGCTACCCCCGGCCAGGCATGCCTGCACACACTCCCACCACCGCAGGGACCAGCCTCCTGCCTCCCCTGCGGGAGACACCCTCAAGGCCCAGAGAAACTCCAGCTGCCGGTCCACCAACTACTCCCAGTCCCTCAGGCTAGACTGGGGCAACAGGGGCTCTGTGAGTGTCCATCACAGCCAACGGCAGCCATCCCATTAGCTCAAGGGGTTACTGATGGTTGGAACACACCAGAATGCTAAGAGGTAGAGTACACTCAACCTCTTGAGAAAGTTTACTGATTCATGTGAAACAGTGACCTATTACCGAGGGCATACTGGTGATGGAGTTACCCAATTCCCCAACAAGGAAAATGAGGCAGAGGCAGAAGCAGCCCAAACCCATCTTTGAGTAGGGGGATGGGGGTGGGATGGTCAGTCTGGCCTGGTCTCTAAAGCTTCCCTCAGGTATCTGGCCTTGCCAGGGTTCAGAGGAGAGTACAGGGCTAGGCAGGTCTCCCAGAAATCTGCAGGACAGGGACTCACTTGAGAGCAGAGTGGCAGCCAGAGAGCAGAAGACAGTGTGGCGTGGGGGTAAAGACAAAGTCAGGGAGCGTGGGTGCTGCCTTTTGGCTACAGAGGACCCCAACACGGGAGAACACACTCCCACCCGAGCCAGGTAGTGATGGAGGAGCAGGGCACGGGGAAAGGACAGGCGGCCCAGGCAGCCAGGAGAGCCCCGGCTGGAAGAGGTTTCAGGGTCCTCCGGGAGCCTGCTTCCACCCTCCCCCACCACTGTGGTTCTTGCCATTGAGGGCTGATGTGAGATGCTGGTTCTTGCCACTGAGGCCAGCTGTGAGATGCTGGTAATCCCGGCTCCTCTCCAGCCTCACCTGTTCCCTGCCCTCCCCACCCCTGTGTATTGCTCCAGGGCAGCCTTCCCCAAACCATGTTCACAAGTGTTCCTCAAAAAAACATCTTCCATGGTCAAATAAACTTGGGACCTACTGGAATATTCAGCTCTTTTCCTCCTACGAAACTCTTCCTAGCTTTTCAGATGCCAGCGTGCACTGCGACTCTACAAGGAAACCTGGGGATGGATTTCCTAAATTTATTTGGCCACAGAACCCTCTTTGAGAGAACAGATGAAACCTCTCCAAGGTCACTTTTGTCACAGGCACACAGTCTAGAAACAGCATTCCGGAGTTCTCCTTTGAGCTTTCTGGGGGCTGTTTCATGGATGAGAAAACCTGCCCAGGGCCCTGGAGAGAAGCCGTTGGTAGGGCCTGCAAGGAGTGGTTTCCCAGAACTTGGTGTTCTGGAAGGTTCCCAGCACTCTGCCTGCCTGCCTGGCACTGAGGGGCTACCGTTCTGGCTTCACGGGGTCCCAGGCAGGTCAGAAGGGAAGTGTCACCAACCACAGGACAATTAAGCATGAGGTTCCCAATCTTCCCACCCACTTCTCCCTAAATCATCCTCCTCTCCGCCCCACCCCCGCCCCCACCACCCACCCACGGAGCCACTTCTATTAGAGAGATTTGGAAGATTTCTGAGCCCTTCCCCCAGCCCTGACTCCAGCCCCTGCAGCGACGAGTGTGCCCCAGCGCCCGACTTGGTTTTCTCATTCATCACTGTGCACTTTGATTTCTAACCTGAGCCTCGCGGATGATGCCAGTTTGTTCTGTGATTTTTCCCCTTTTCCTTCTCCAGATGTCCAAACGGATTCTTCGGACAGAGATGTTTGGAGAAACTGCCTTTGCGATTGTACATGCCAGATCCTAAGCAAAGTATGTTTGAAGATACAAACACAAGTCCCTGCTCCTTAGAAAGCTTTCGGGTGCAGTCCCCCCAATGTAGGGCATAGGGCCAGGGGTGTTGGTTGTTTTGATCTTTGGCTGTTTTGTTTTTTTTCTTTTTTTTTGTATTTTGGTTCGTTAGTTCTTTTGTTTTGTTTTGTTTTGCTTTGTTTTTCATTTTTGGCCTAATCCTTGGGTTGCAAGTTCAGGGCTGCAGGTAAGGGGCAGAGTGGCGAGGCCAGTGCAAGCGCTAACGGTGGCAAGGAACCCAGCTGGCACCGGCAGGAGCCCGTGCCGGGGTGTTGCCGTGTCTGTGGCTCGCTATCCTGGCTCTCTCTTTCTGGTTTTCTTTCTTTTGGTAGGTGTCCTGTGGGATACACCGGGGACAGGTGTCAGCAGTTCGCAATGGTCAACTTCTCCAGTATGTCTCTTTTTTCTATTTCTTTCCTATCCTGGTGACTGACAATCTCCCCCCACCTCTGGAGCGGGCGGGCTGGGGCCTTATTAGTGAGACTTAGCGGGGGACCGAGGGATGGGGGTTGGGGAGAGTGGTGGTTGTCCTGGGTTCCTTTTGGCCCTCAGAGCTCATTCACCTGGAGTCTACCTGGAGGAGAGGGACAGGCTTCCCTGCCCCAACCCCAGCCCACCCACCTCTTCCTCTTTTTGGGGCACTGGGCGCCATAATGCTGTCTTCTCGGTGATGAAAAACATGCTCCCCCCCTACCCAAACCCCACCCGCTTCTTCCTTTTCAGGGTGCTGGGCGCAATAATGCTTTCTCAGAGACAGATAAGCTTCCCGCCCTGCCCCCACCCGCCTTCTCCCTCTTTTTGAGGCACTGGGCACAGTAACACTGCCTTCTCGGAGACGAATATGCTTCCCCCCCCACCCCACCTCCCTCTTCTGGGGGCACTGGGCACAATAACCCCAACCTTCTGGCCCAGGCAGCGGCAACCGCGCTCAGGTCTGGGCAGCAGTAAGGGAGAAGCCTGAGCGGAGCCCTCACTTGCCTTTTAAGGCCTGTTTGAGGAGGTCACGTGCTGCAGGGCCAGGCCACAAGTGTGTGCACGTGTGGGCCGGTGCGTTTGAGAGAAACAAGTTCTCGGAGAGCCTGTCTCTGGGTCTGGCCAGAGTTTATCTGGCTTTGATTTGGGGGTGATGGGAGACAGTGGGGAGGGGGGCTTGTGGGAGAACAAGCCCCAGGGCAGTGGTTTCCATGGAGGCCAGAGACCAGAGGCATTTCTGAGGCTCCAGGGATAGGGTGGGCTGGGGGTTTGCTGCCTACTGCAAGACAGAGGGAAGGAGGATTCAAGGGATAATGGGTGATTCTCTCCAGGCCCTCTCCGGTCTCAGTCCCCATCCAGAACTCCATTCCCTTCCTTTCTTCTGCTTGTGAGGTTGACGCTTTCAGTTTGATGGTTAACTGAAAAAAATATGAGCCCAGCAGCAGAAAGAGGAGACCACAACTGGGGGGTGTTTTGAGGCTGGGAGCAATTTCTTCAAGTGCCACCAGGTGGAGGTGGAGCAGAGCAGAAAGCCCCAGGCGGGCCTGTGGACTCCGGGACTCCGTGTGGGGCCCACTGGTCCTCCAGAACACTCCAGGCCCCTGCTCGGCCCACCCCCACCTCCTCTGCTTCAAGGAGGACAGCTGGGTCCCATGAAGAATGCCTGGGCACGGAGAGGTGGAGCTCCAGAAGAGACTGAGAGCAGGATGGGGGGAGGGGCAGAGGAGCATTTAGGTGGCCCTTGAGAGAAAAGGGGTGTGCTGGTTTGGGTCTCAGGCTGGAGTGAATGAGTCTTCCCAGTCTTCCTTAGGCCACAACACAAAAGCCTAGAAATCATCTCCTCCCTCTCCCTGCTAGAGCCTGGGAGGCAAGACTCGAAGAGGAAAGTAGAGGCCCCAGGGAGGGGGGCTGGACTGCCCAGACGGTCAGCTGTCCTGATGAGGCGGCACTGTCCCCAGGGCCCTCCGGTTGGAGGCCAGGGAGGAAGGCTGTGGGGCTAAGGATGCTTCGGGGCTAACAGAATGCTTCAGAGTCCAGGCTCCCGGAAGAATCACAGAGTCCAAGCCAGCCCCACTGGAGGACCAGAGGTCAGGAGGCGCCTTGGGAGGGAACAGAGCAGCGAGGCCGAGGCTAAGGACCAGGGGAAAGAGGCAGTGGAGGGCCTATTCCTTTGCAGCCTCAGTCCCAGAGCCTCCCTGGCTTACAGGACTGTTCCGGACAGGGAGTCCCAGCCCATTGTGAATCAGAAGAGCAGAGCCTCCAGAACTCGGCCACTGGCCAAGCCTCTCTGCCAGCTGGGCTGCTTCAACTTTCAGTTCAGAGCAGCTCAGAGGGTCAGCAGGGCCCCAGGAGCCCAGAAAAAGCCTAGAAATGCTGCCACAGGCGTTTCTGCCTAGTGTTACCAGGATCGTTGCTGTTACCTTCCCGTGGAGGATTGATATTCTTCACGCCATTGGCATAGAGCACTTCGAGCATTGTTCTAGCAGATACTTACTGAAAAGGCAGTAGAAAATGCTAGCTAGTTTAAGTGTCAGGCTTTGGATTCAGTCAGATCTGAATGACGATGCGGCTGTGGAGCATACCAGTTCTGGGGCCTCATTTAACCTCTCTGTTTGTTTTCTCATCTGCAAAACGGGAATGGTAGCATTTATGCCTCGAGGGTTGCCGTGAGGATGGAGTGCAGTGATGGGTAGGGAGGGCTTAGCAGAGAGTCTTCTGCCCTGCATGGTGGGAGGGCAGCTTAGCACTGCTCCTGGCTACAGCTGCTGGGTGGCGGGGGCAGAAGGGCCAGTACCAGCGCCCTGCAGCCCGACTCCCAGCAAGTCCTGAGCAAAGGGTCTGACCCTCCCCTTCCGCCCAGACAGCCTCTAGATCAGATGACCTTTTGCAGTGGCCACGGAAAGGGAGCCTACAGCCACAGTAGCACTTTGAAGCTTCTCCTTCTTCCCCTGACAGCCCCTCCATTTCCCAAGAGTCACACCTTGTGCATCCATGTACCCACCCCAAGTGAAAGAACACACGCACCTACGGGCATACACACATGTAAGCATATACTCACACGTGTTCACACACACATGTGCTCACACATGCTCAAACACGCAAGCACATGCCTGGACTCATGGAAAACATGCACATCTGCTCACCGCCCCCCACCCCACCCTCCCCTGCACACACCTGTGCAAACGCACGAGCACGTGTTCTCCTCAGGGGTCCCCATCATGGCTGCCTCGGCCAGGCCCCCGGAACTGCGTGTCATTGGACACGGCCAGGATGAAGACTGTACGTTGTCTGGTAAACCTGGCCCTCGTGGAGATCTGGCAGCAGGTTGCCATGGTTACAGGTCAACCTGCACACTTCCGCTCAGTGGGACCTGTCTGTGATTCAGTTGCACCAGCCCATCCTGGCTGAGGGACAGCCTGTGAACATGATGAGCGGGAGACACCTTTGGCGGGAGCAGACTCAGCCACAGGCCCTCAGACTCCATCCCGGGTGAGAGGGAAGCAGGGCTGCCTTCCTGGAGATGGCAAATTCTCAGGGACCTCACCAGTCCTATCAGCCACCACTGGTCCACCCCACATGGGACTGGCTTTGACTGACAGGGGAGGCCCCTTAGGAGGCCCAGACGCTGCCCCGGTTGCTGCTCATTGGTTCCCAGAGCAGGGAAGCCGAAGAAAACTCTTCAATGGCTTTGGGACCCCACTCGCTTCTCCAGGTGATCATTTTCCTCACGACTAGTCAGTTGGGCCCAGAGACTCAGCAGGAATGGCACAGGACTTCCTGCTCATAGCCCCCATGTCCTCCTTCGTCTAGAGAGGGAAATGTCAGAACACAATCGCCTCCCTGGATTTTGAGAGCTGACTGCACGCGGGGAGGCTGTAGGCCAGGCTCCCGTACACGCACCGAGCGTCCTGCTGTCCAGGCCGCTCACGTCTTCCTCTCACTGTGGACAGCCACTTTTGACAGATGAGGAAACTGAGGCTAGACTCGCCCACATGCACACAGTGCATGAGGGACAAAACTGAGTCTTGGAGCCTGCACAGTGGTGCGGGCCACGTGAGAATGGTAGGTGAGCTTTCCAGAAACACTGTTGAGATTCCTGGGCTCCCAGCCGAGCCCCTGATCCCATTGTCTGGGATGACTGGGATGCACAGCCAATGGCAGAGTTCCCAGAGATCCAATGTAACCGAGACTGAGAGGTGGATAGGCCAGGTGTCCTTGAAGATGCAGTGGATCTGGTGCAGGGCTGACCCTTGGGCAGGGCCTTTTGATCTAATCCCTCCACGGTGTGGGTGCCCACCTCACGGAGCTCTGAAAGTCCACATTTACAATAGGATCCCACTTCAGAAAGTGCCAACTGCCCACCATCCCACACGCATGTTCCACAGCGGAACCCACCTGGCTCTTCCTACAAGTTGCATTTGGCTTTCCTAAGTAGTGGAATCAAGCTCAAAGCCCAAGGCCTAGGCCCTGGAGGCTTCTAGGGTGTTGGAGGTGTCCTGTGGAGAAGTGACCTGCTGCCCAGAGCCTCCTCTCCCCATAAACTCGGGAATCTCCGTGCCAAGGCTCCCAGTAGGTGGGTAGGCCAACCACACCTTTGGGGGCAGGACACAGACAAGGGCCACTCTGGGCCCCCCACTCCCTTGTTCTGAACAGAGAAAAGCGCCCCATGAATGAGCTCGGGGCTGAGAAGGTGGTCTCCAGGGGTATGAGAATGTGGAAGGCCTGGTGCTGGAGCTACAGGGACGGGGGAAGACAGGGACTCCTCAGACCACCACCCCCACTCACCTTTCCTCCCTGGGGACATCTGCCAACTGACTCTTGTGCCTCTGCCTCCCCACCAGGTACTAACCCCACAACTCATCTCTAAAGAACCTGCCCTGCCTGCCGACCCTAACATTTCTTCTCTCCACCTCCCTCGGGGCTCCTGGGGACTGGGTGCCAGGGCAGGGGCCCAGGAGGCCGGGAGGGGACGCCGCTAACCTGCTTTCACCTCACAGGCTGGCTGCTGGTGTCTGAAGAGTCCTGACCAACGTTTCTCTCTCTCTCTCTCTTTTTCTCTCTCTCTCTCCCGCCCTCCCCCTCCCTCCTCGCTCTCCCATCTCTTTCTGTATCCGTCCCTCTGTCCCTCCCCTTCTCTGACCCTCCTCTCTTCCGCACTGCCAGAACACCTTGGATTTGAACTAAAGGGTACGGAGCTCTATGTATCCGTCAGTGCCATCCACACTGCCCCCTCCACAGCCTCTGCCACCATGTGTGCTGTCCATTGAGTCTCCTTTCCAAAACACGGAAAAGGGATAAGTCCAAAAATCTCCCCTGGCCCCACCAAGACGTCCGATCCTAAATGACATGGATTTGGGGGAGACAAGAAGCTCAGAATAGCAGAACACCCCAAGGTTCAGCAGTGTCCCCTGGCTTGAGGCCCATTCCTGGGGGGCCTCCCAGGGGAGCAGCCTCCTGGACTGTGCCGCCCGCTGGGTTGGCCAGACGAGAGCCAGGCGCCCAGAGAGTGGGTGTTGGGAAGCCACAGCATCCCGGCTTGGAGAGTTGTACATAGAGGCCTCCTCTTCAGTTCCACTCTAATCCTCCTTCCTGTTCCCACTTCCATTTCCATTGCTTTTCATTCCGCACTGCCCTGGCAGCCGATTGCACCCATTTGTCTCTGCCCCCTGCCCTGTGTATGTCTGCCAGGCTTTGCCATCTGCTTGAGGCTGTCATCCCTCCATGATCAGTCTCCACAATGGCACACATATTCTTCGCCTGTAGGCAAGACAAGCGAGGGTCTAGGGTGGGCTGGCCTCTGGTGCTTGCCCTCCGGCTATTTGACTCAGAACCTTACCTCCCTCTGGCTACCGGCCCCCCACCCCGGCCCCTGGGAGACACCTTGAGTGGGAAGGGACTGGGAGGAGTCAGTCTGTCCTCTCTCCGTGCTGGGAGGCTCCGCCTGGCCTCAGAGTCCAGACAGGTTACAGCAGGAGAGAGGCAGGGCTCGGAGGGGTCAGACCCCAGACGCAGTGCAGAGCCTGCAGTATGAGAAGCCTGTTCCCGAGGCAGGACTGGAGAGGTCCCGGCTCCCTCAAAGCCTCGTGCCTGTCCGCTGTTCTCAGGAGATGGAGCTAAAGTCTGTGAAGAGTGTGTCTGCCTGCGGATGGTGACAGGCTGGGAGGACAGGGGCTGAGTCTGCATGGCGTGTGTGGTCATGGCAGGGTGCGTGAGGTGAACCTGCGGGGCGTGTGCACAGTGGTGGTGGATATCACACCTCTCGTTAGGGCCCGCGGTGCATGAAGGAGTGCAGCGGGACATCTTTAAGGGTGAGCGTCATGCAGGCGCAACTCTGAGGGTTTGGAGGTGAGCAGCAGGGTGCCCAGGCGTGTGTCTGCATCTGTAATGGCAACCAGGATGTCCTTTCATGCGCCAGCTCAACCAACATCTACTGAACCCCAGAATTGCCAGACACTGGTGATCTGAGCGCCCCTGCCCTCCTGGCGCTCACACAGGATGAGACAGACAACAGACAGGATAGATAACAGGTGGTGATAAGTGCCATACCAAAAATAAAAGAAGGTAATGGGAGGGTACCTCGCTGGGGAAGCAATCACCTTAGCTGGGTGGCCAGGAAAGGCTCATGTGACAGGCTATCATCTGGGTTAAAACCTGATGGAAAGTAGGCAGCCATGCCAAAAACTGGGGGAGAGTGTTTGAGGAGGGGACACGGCAAGTTAGTGATAGTGGGTGGAGTGGGCTCACCTGATTCAGTGCATGGAAGGAATGGCAGCACCTCCAGGCACAGCAGACATAGGGACCAGACCAATGATGAGATATAAAGGCCAGGCTGGGACCATAACCCAGGCCTGCAAGGTTATGGTGCATATGTGGGCTGGATTCGAATTGCAGGGAGAGGCTGTTGAGAGTTTTCAGCAGAGGAGTTGATGATCTGCTGGCTTTGGGGCGGAGAACAGCCTGGGTTGGAGACAGGCTGGGAAGGAGTGAAAGCAGAGAAGCCAGCCAGAAGGTGCCCAGCTGTCCAGGTGAGAGGTGACATCACCCTGGACTGAGCTAGAAGTGGTGGAAGTGGTCAAATCCAGAATCTACTGGGGAGGCAGAATTGAGAAGACGACCTGAAGCACCAAGTGTCAGAGCCGGTGCGGAGAAGAAAGCCATCGGCAGTGATTCCAAGGTCTGGGGCCTGAGCAACAGGAGAGGGGATGCTGCCACTGATGAAATGGGAAGGGCAGGGAGCAGGTTTGGAAAGAGGCTGGGGAATCAGCACTTCTGCTTGGCTTTGGCCCTTGGGCAGAGGAATCTGGAGCTCAGGGAGAAGTCCAGTCAGGAGATACAAAGTTGAGAGTCACCTGCATACAGATGGCATTTAAAGTCTGAGCTGTGTACGATCATGAGAGGAGAGAGGGCAGGCGGAGGAAAGAAAGAAGCCTGAGAACCCCTTCTACCTTGTGGTCCACAGAGAAGAGTAGGCAACAGCAACTTAACATGTCAGCCAGTGAGGGAGGAGGACACCCAGGGGGAGTGGACCCAACAGGGGGAGTCACCTGGGAGGGAAGCAAATGACCAGGGGACCTGGCAGTAGGAGGCTGTTGGTGACCAGGACCGGAGTGGTCTCGGGGCAGTGATGGAGACAGATGCCCCATTGGAGAGGACTGGGGGGTGGGCAGGGATGAGAACTGGAGGCAGGACATGGACCACAGAGCCCCGAGATGGGGGGTCCAAGGTGGAGGGCTGTTGAAGACTGCATGATCATATGTGTGTACATGTGTGTTTCTCTGGACACATGCAAGTGTACCTTTGTGAAGGTGTCTGTCTGCATACAGAGAGGCAGAGTCCGAGAAAGGTGTGTGTCTGGAGGGTTTATACTCCCAATGTTTGCTGGTGAATGTACGCAAGGGGTGCTGCAAGCCCAGGAACTTAGGAACATTTCCCAGGGCTCTACCTAGGTCTTGGGGTCTAGCCTCCACGTGTCCCTGTGCTGGGGAGAGGGAGCCACACAGAGGGGCCAGCTGGCAGGTGTGGGGAGGGGCAGGGTGTGTCTAGGCTGCTGCTGTCACCTTTTTCCTTTTCTTCCTCCTGGTCTTCTCTGCTCTAGAAGGGCAGGGATTGCCCTACCAAGAAGTGGGAGGTGGAGGAGATAGTTGGTTCTTTTTGGAGGGTTCTGAAGCCCAGCCTAGCTCAGATCCTCAGAGAGGGTGGGGGCTTCACCTCGAAAACAGGGCACCAGGGGTTCTGCTGCCTCTCGTGGGCTTCTGGAAAGCAAAGGGAAAGGCTCAAATGGGCCACGGCCATGTGCTATCCAGGCCCAGGGACAAACCAAGGCCTTTCTCTCCATACCCCACTCCCTGGGTCTGGTCTGCTCTGTCCCTGCTCCTGGCATCTGTCCTGGGTCCACTCTCTGGGTCGGATGTCCTGTCACCAGCCCAGGACAAGTCCTCTCCAGCTTCTTGGCAAAGCTGAAATGGCAAGCCAGGCCTTTCCCCGGGGGCCACGGTACACTGCTGTGAAGAACAGCTCTCCCCCACCCATCCAGGCTCTTTGAAGCCACCAGGCCATTGTGGAGTAGGGCAAGGTTGCTGTCAAGCTGGGTTGCCCTCCCCTGTGGCATTTGGAATTTCACCTCCATCCCATCCACCCCCATCTGCCTGCATTTGTCATTCATGTGCTCTGGGCAGGGTGTATGGTTTGGGAAGGTGAATTCAGGGGTAGTCCCTTGGGACCAGATCCATGGATGGGTAGACTTTGGGACAACAGAAGGCAATTCAGGAGGGAGGGGCTAGCTGGAAAAGGAGGAGATGCAAAGGTGCTGGGAGGCCCTGAACTGGAGGGAGCCTGAAGCTTTGGGGGTGGGGAGGGGGGGCATCTCTGCATCACTGTCCCCACAGATCTGCCTCCTGCCCTGCCCCCTCACCTCCTCTTTCTCTGCCTCTGCAGAAGCTGAGGAGCTGTACCAGAAGAGGGTCCTGACTATCACCGGCATCTGCGTGGCTCTGCTGGTGGTGGGCATTGTCTGCGTTGTCGCCTACTGCAAGACCAAGTGAGTGTCAGACTCTCTGGCCAGTGCCTCCAGGATGGCCTTTGTGAGGACAGTCTCTCTTCCTCCCCCTAACCCTCCTATGCCCCAACAGCCTCTTCAGGGGCCTCTGAGCTGATGCAGGGCCAAAGGGCTAGGCCAAGAAGCAGGAGCAGAGAGGGTGGAAGAGACTGGCCCCAGGGGAGTGAACAGAATCATCAAAAGCACAGATCCGGGTTCGAATTCAGCTCTCCCATGTCCCACGACCCTGAGCAAACTGATGGACCTGAGTCCTCATCTATAAAGTAGGAAGGATCCTAGTAGTACCTCGGAGGACACATGTACAGGACAGATATGAAGGAGAATCTGGCCTGTCAAGAGGGCACCACAGGGGCAGTATTGGGGGTAGGCAAACACAGAAAGGAAGGCTATATTCCCAGGGGCCAAAGAGACCTCAGGGGGCACTGTCTAGTCCCTCGTGGGAGAGGTCTAGGCCAGAACACAGAGAAGATGGGGCCAGGTCACCTCTCGGAAGAGGAAACATGAGGGCAGAACCTCAGGAAAAGGGAAGAAGGGTGCAGAAAGGGGACTAGGGCAGTTCCCAGAGAATAGTGGGAACTGACAGGCAAATGCTGGAAAGGATCGGTTTCCTAGAGCATGAGCAGACCAGACTAGTTGGAGCAAAGGCCTGGGGTCAGCAAAAAGAGAGGCATGAGTCTAAGGAGATGACTGGAAACCAGATGGTACCATAGGGCACTGAACCCCAAGCTAGGGGGCCTGGGTTTATCCTGTAAATGATAAGGGAGCTCATGACATCGGGAGAGTGATGTAGTACAGAAAAAATGATAGGTCCGTCCTGTCCATTCTTATCTGGAAAGCAAGGGTCTGGGCATAACCACCATTTAGGGTACTGAGTCCCTCCATCTTGACTCCTGCTGTGCCTATCTGTGGGATCTAAGGCCCTGCCAGCCTTGGGAGTTAAGGGTCAAAGTGCCCAGAGGAGACTGGGCCCAAAAAGGAAAACTGAGATCAAGAACGTGGCGGGGGGACCCCTATTCTAACCACCAGTGCATTTATGCATTTCTTGGACAAACTTCATTCAATGCTTGCTGGCTACCAGGCCCTCCACCAGGCTCTTGGCCAGTGCTCTAAGCAAGGTGTCCAGTGTAACGGGATACATTTCAGGGGTGCCTAACCTCAGCTGGAGCCCAAGAAGGGTTTCCCTGAGGAAGGAGCTTTTAGGCTGAGCCGGGGAGAAGAGCAGGAGCTGGCAGGTGAGGAGGCTGAGTGCGTTCCAGTGGAGAGTCGGAATACACGTGCAGAGCCACAGAGGCCAGAGGAGGCCGGCAATGGGGAGAGGCAGGAGCAAGCCCTAAAGGAAACAGCACGCTGGGGTGCAGAGAGGGCCATGAGCGAGGGCCCGTGAAGGGTGTTTAGTTGGGGAATGACTTGACTGGGCTTGATCTTTACAGAACAGAGGTACTGGGCACTTAATATGGCGACAGTAAAGTAGTCCCACGAGCCCCTGACCACAGCTCCGTGTCTGATTGTCCTCGGTGCACTTGACTGAAAGTACCTTGCTCATTAATTTGTTTATGTGTCTATTATCTGCCTCCCCTACTGGCCTTCGAGTTCCTTAAGGATAGGGAGGGATTATGTCCATTGCCTTCTCTGTTCCAAAACAGTATCTGGCACATAGTAAGAACCCAAGAGAGAGCGAGTGAATGAATGAATGGACCAGTGCTTGAGTATTTTATCAGCTCTTAATTCTCAGTGGACTTTGCACTGGGTTAGGGGTCACCCAGTTTACGATGAGGAAAGTGCAAAGTGGCAAGAGTAAGTAACTGGCCCAGGATTACACAGCTAGGAAGCGGTGGGGTTCTAGTCTCTCAGCAGAGCCAAAGCTCAGAACCGCTGGGCTCAGGTGTTGCCGAACTGAAGCTGGTGATGACAGTGGAGGCGGCAGGGGCGTGGTGTCCTGGCTGAAAGCAGTAGCAGGAGACTGCCCCGGCATCATGGGGCCAGCGGTTAGAAGAGCTCCCCTGGGGGGCCAGCTTGGGAATGTCATCCTCACTGTGGGGGGCACGCCAGGCTAACACCCCCTTCTTCTATGCAGAAAACAGCGGAAGCAGATGCACAATCAGCTCCGGCAGAACATGTGCCCTGCCCACCAGAACCGGAGCTTAGCCAATGGGCCCAGCCACCCCCGGCTGGACCCCGAGGAGATCCAGATGGCAGATGTGAGTGGTGTTCCCAGAACCCCCTTGGAGCCCTCACTGGAGAGCCAGCCTTGTCCTGTGCCCTGCCAGGCCAAGGCAGGGCAGCAGCAGGCCCACACCACGTTCAGCCTTGCCTGCTTACCTAGCCTCACCAGGATGACTGGCCTTGCTTTGCCCACTTCCTCAAGGCATTGATTTGCTGGGGCCTTCGCTGCCCTAACACCAAGTCCCTCACCCAGTGGACCGTTCCCCAGCCTGAAACTGAGTGTGTCGCTTCCCCATCCCCACCAGGAAGGAGGGCCAACCCAGTAACCTATCACTAACTCCCACCCAACTGTGTCTGTTACAGTATATCTCCAAGAACGTGCCAGCCACGGACCACGTCATCCGGAGGGAAACCGAGACCACCTTTTCTGGGAGCCACTCCTGTTCTCCTTCTCACCACTGTTCCACGGCCACCCCCACCTCCAGCCACAGGTGGGCACCGGCCAGGTGCACGTCTGCCTGGGGACACACAGAGAAACCCCCCAGCCAGGCTCGGCTCTGTGTTGAGGGTCCGTCAGAGTCAGAGGCAGGAGGTGGAGCACCTCAGACCAGAACCCACCAGCAAACATTCATCCAGATCCTCGGTGGCCCGGATTCCCTTTTCCAGTCTAAACTGACCCCAGAGGAACAACAACATCCCTGGGCTCCCACCTGACACTGAGTGCTGGCATCACGTTATCCGGCGTTAAGTGCCTCCTCATTCAAACACCCACACCTATTTGATGCCCTCTCTTGGGTTTGCTCATATGAACCTAGTTCCCCGTAGCTTCCATTCCTTTAGAGTGGGGAGGTCTGCCCGCCCAAGCACAAAGGTCCATGGAGCTCAAGAAATACCATAGTTGGCCTTCTTCCCTGGGGAGCGGCATGGACTAGACAGGGCCCCCAGGTATTGGCCACGAGGGCTGCGCTCCTGACATAGGTGGCCAAGGACCATGGGAGGGGAAGCATCCCCCACAGGGAGCCCCGGGCCAAGGCTAGGGGGAGGATGGTGGCACAGAGGAAAAGAAGAGGCTCGTGCACATGGCAGCCCAGCCATCCACAGGTCACTTGGCCCTCCCTCCTCCCTAGATCATGATGTGACACGTCGGCTCAGAGTGGAGAAGGGCGGTGAGCTGAGGATGCCTGAAATGCAATAAGAACCAGGGAGGGGGCGGGCCCTTGGACCACACCTGCTGGGCTGTCCTGCCCCTTCCTGATCCCTCACCTCTCCTCCACCCACCTTCTCCAGGCATGAGAGCCACACGTGGAGCCTGGAACGTTCCGAAAGCCTGACCTCCGACTCGCAGTCAGGCATCATGCTGTCTTCAGTGGGCACCAGCAAGTGCAACAGCCCGGCATGTGTGGAGGCCCGGGCACGGCGGGCAGCAGCCTACAGCCTGGAAGAGCGACGCGGGGCAGCCGTGCCACCTTACCATGACTCCGTAGACTCCCTGCGTGACTCCCCACACAGCGAGAGGTCAGTTCCTGCCTCATGCCCTCTGCCCCACCCTGGCCAGAGAACTGGCACCACTGGCCCAGGGCTGACCCTTACGGCAACTCAGACACACTCCAAAGATTCTCAGGTCCATATTTCAGCTTGGCCAGCAAGGTCCCTGAGAGGTTCAGTGATCTGCTCAGGGTCGTCAACATGTTCATGACAGACTGGGACTGCAGCTGAGCCAATGGACCCTGGTGTGGAGTGACTGTCTAGTTTAATTGTCCTACTAGGACACTTTTCAAAGTAGAAGGGGATGTTAATAATTAATTGCACTAGAAAATCAGCAACAAACAGAGGCTGTTCCAGACAAACCAGAACATATGGTGACTCTACCCTGGTGTCACCCAGAGGTCCCATGGCCCAGCGGGAACAGAAAGACACCAAAATGGAGCAGATTGGAGGGTGGGAGGGGAGGCTGTCTGCAAGGAGACTGAGCAGTGCAGGCTGGGCACAAGCCAAGAAAGACTACAGGCCCTGGCAATATCAGCAACAAGGCCCAGGGATCAAGACACCATTGAGTTTCCAAGCACTGGATAGAGTGTGAACCAGGAAACTCCCCTTCTTCCCTGACTCCATGCCAGGAGTCACAGGAGGCCAGCCGTCCACCTTGTTCTGCCCTCCAGTGGCCCTTAGCAAGTGGGATCTGTGGGAAGAGAGCAGAGGAAGGTGCAGAGTACTGGGAACTCTGGAACTCAGAGCTGGAGTAGAGGGAGAGGAAGTGTTCTCCTGCTCT
This sequence comes from Enhydra lutris kenyoni, assembly GCF_002288905.1. NCBI lineage: Eukaryota > Metazoa > Chordata > Mammalia > Carnivora > Mustelidae > Enhydra > Enhydra lutris. Next base: position 1,237,237 of record NW_019154089.1, read on the forward strand.
AACTTAGCCTACTCCATGCTAGCCCTCGCTGAGCAGACCTGCCTGGGGACACAAAGATGGCCCACCTGGTTCTTGCTCTGGAGGAACTCCAAGCCACAGACACAAACTACTGAAGCTCACAGCCACCTAAGGAACATGCTTAGCACAGGCCATCCTACCAGGGCAGAGACCCAGTCTGACTCCAGGCTCTAGGAAGCAGCCAGGTTTCTCAGACCAACCTTTCAAAGCCCAACTCCACCACCTGTGTGATTTGGAGAAGTTGGTCACCCCTGTACCTTGTTTCCTCAGCTGTAAGTCATGAAAAACTGTACCTACCATGCATGGTTCCTGAGAAGGCCATCAGAGATCATATGCACAGAGCCCTCTGCCACCTACACTAGGTGCAGCTGTTGTTTTCAGTCGAAGTAGGACTTCTGAATGGTTGGGAGGTAGAGACAAGAAGAGCACTTCAGGCAAGGGAAGCACTCTGAGCTTTTCCAGCATCCATTTTCAGAACACGGCTAGTGAGTAAGGTGCCCGGAGCCTGGGTGAGCTGTAGGGAGAGTGGAGCTGGCTCTGAACAGGTAGGCCGGGCCAGGTAAATGGCAATGGCCCTGGGCTCTGCTTATAATGGGGGCCTTGAATGGGTAAGCAGGAATGGCCTCCTTAAGCAAAACAGTGACGGTAAAAGATTGCTCTGGAAAACTGCATACCGTGAAGGAGGGGCCCTGGAGTCCTATAATGACCAGAGCGAAAAACTAGGCCCGGAATGGGGTAGAGCAGGGCACAGGGTGTGTTCCAGGAGTTGGGGAATGGTAGCTAATTGGATGTACGTGTGAGGGAGGGCGGAGAGGTAAGTGAGGCGATTCAAAAAAAGAGTAATGGGGACTCTGAGAGCGCTGAAGTGTAAGTCCTGGTTCCTGCCTGGCTTCGGTTCAAATCCCAGCTCTACCACTTCCTGGTTTCGTGAACCCTTAGCAGGTCACTTAAATGTTTTGAGTCAGTTTTCCTCATGTGCAGTATGGAACTAATCTGAGGGTCTTAGAGTATTGCTGTGTTAGATGAGATAGTACAAGTAAAATGCCCCAATCTGAGCCTGACCCAAAGTAACCATTCAGAATCCTGGTGACTATGGGCATCCCCCACACGAAGGATCATTCGGGAAGGATCACCAAGCAGGCACTGGCATTCCATTTGATACATTTATGGAATCATCCCAGCGACGCCATGGAATGAGCATTGTGGTTATCCCCACTTAAAAGATAAGGCAACTGAGCCTGGTAGAGGTTAAGGAAATTGCTTAAGGACAGTAAGGAGGGCCACCATGATTCCTAGCCGCTGAGTTCCAGGCAAGACCGCTTCTTTCCGTCGGAATCCACCCCTTTCACCCCACCCCGTAGCCCCCCACCCATGCCTCTGCCTCTCCCCGCAGGTACGTGTCGGCACTGACCACGCCCGCGCGCCTCTCTCCCGTGGACTTCCACTACTCGCTGGCCACGCAGGTGCCGACTTTTGAGATCACGTCCCCCAACTCCGCGCACGCAGTGTCGCTGCCGCCGGCCGCGCCCATCAGCTACCGCCTGGCGGAGCAGCAGCCGCTACTGCGGCAGCCGGCGCCGCCCGGCCCGGGGCCCGGGCCGGGCGCGGACATGCAGCGCAGCTACGACAGCTACTACTACCCCGCGGCGGGGCCGGGGCCGCGGCGCGGGGCCTGCGCGCTGGGCGGCAGCCTGGGCAGCCTGCCCGCCAGCCCCTTCCGCATCCCGGAGGACGACGAGTACGAGACCACGCAGGAGTGCGCGCCCCCGCCACCGCCGCGGCCGCGCACTCGCGGCGCGTCCCGCAGGACGTCGGCGGGGCCCCGGCGCTGGCGCCGCTCGCGCCTCAACGGGCTGGCGGCGCAGCGCGCACGCGCGGCGCGGGACTCGCTATCGCTGAGCAGCGGCTCGGGTGGCGGCTCGGCTTCTGCCTCGGACGACGACGCGGACGGGGCGCTGGCGGCCGAGAGCACGCCTTTTCTCGGCCTACGCGGGGCTCACGACGCGCTGCGCTCGGACTCGCCGCCGCTGTGCCCGGCGGCCGACAGCAGGACTTACTACTCCCTGGACAGCCACAGCACGCGGGCCAGCAGCAGACACAGCCGCGGGCCGCCCCCGCGGGGCAAGCAGGACTCGGCGCCCCTCTAGGGGCCCCCGCCGCCCGCCGCCCCCTCCGCCTCGCCTGCCCCACTGTCTTTAAGGAGGACAGAGACCACCGCCTGGAGAGAAAAAGGAGGAAAAAAAAGAAATAAAAATATTTTTATTTTCTATAAAAGGAAAAAGGTATAACAAAATGTTTTATTTTCATTTTAGCAAAAATTCTCTTATAATACTAGCTAACGGCAAAGACGTTTTTATAGGGAAACTATTTATATGTAACATCCTGATTTACAGCTTCGGAAAAAAAAAAGAAACAACAAAAAAAAAAAGAGAGATGGGCCAATTTTTTGACTCTTTAATAGAAACCTATATTGTGGTGCCTTTTGCTGTACGCTAATCTGGGGCTCCTGGAGAGAAGAAGGGTTGTGGGGTGGGGGTTAGGGGAATGTAGGATCCCAAGCTGGCAGGGGTGAGAGGAAGCTGGCAAAGAAGAGGCTGCTGGGTGCTGGTGGGGGCGGGGAGGGGACTGGCCCTGAGAAAGAAAATGAGAACAGTAGCAGCTTTGCCCCCAGGCAGATCTTGAGTCCCCGACCCCCTGAAGAGAAGGCAGGGATCTAGGCTTGGAGCTAGAGCTGGGGTCAGGTAACATTCAGAGGGAGACTTAAGGCCCAGCGACAGCAACCAGAATGGGGAGAGGGCCTCCCTGTTCCTTACAGCTGCTAAGGGAGGGGGCACTGAGACAGAGATCTTCCGGACAGTCCTGGCTCCAGGGAGGGGGCAGCTCTTCCAGGGCCCCAACTTTCCGGCTCCTCCTCCCCGTGGCCTCCAGGATGCCCTTCTGTCCTCTGCAGCACCTTCGTTTACAGGTTGTCTTTTCTATTTTATGCCTGCATGTCCTTTGCATTTCAGATTCTTTAGATTGGATGCATGGTCACGCTGGGACCGAGAAGAGCCACTCCACAGTGTATTTGATTTCCCCTTTTAGCAATAAAGTAACACCATTTCTTCCAGACCCCAAGCCACCTACGACTTCCACTCCCTCTCCAGCCCTGTCCTCCCCACCCCCGCAAAACTGGGTCCACTGCTAATTTGTCAAAAAGGGAATTGTTTAAAAAAAAAAAAATCAAAAATACACCAAACAAACAAATGGGAACCCTGCCCTGAAATGTCCAAACACCTGACTGTTGACACTTGAACATTTTTATATTATAAATAAAATCAGAAATAACTCATGTTTGACTGTGTGTGCCTAGCCCCCTGGTGGGGAGAGAAGACAATGAGGACCTGGGTGGAGATGGATGGATGCCGGTGTGGAGACTGGAGAGGGCCAGGGTAGTCCCAGGGAGGAAGAGACAGTCCCTCTAATCTACCTGGCTTCAGCCCCTAGGACAGGCTGCAACCCTCCTCCCTTTCCCAAGAATATTCACAAGGTATCCCCCCTACCTGCCAGGGAACCTGTCCAAGGGGCTGATGCGTATTACTCTGCTTTGAGCTCAGTCTCAGAACCCTGGCCCAGTTCCTGCCCTGGAGCTACTGGGACTGCACTGAGGCAGCAATTTCCGGCCTATGTGGGTGAGAAGGGAAGGCTTGTGGGGTTGGCACTGCGGCAGCTGAGGCAAGATGACCCTTGCGGCCTCAGGCATGTCACAGGCAAAGCCTGGACATGCAAGATGGCATAATGGGTACCCTTGGCTGCCAGGAAGACCACAGCTGCTGCAGCTTGTAAGCCCACAGGGTTTTGTGTTTCTCCCAACTTTATAACCCCTCAGAGCCAGGGCCTGTCTAAACCTGCAGTCCCTGATGAAGGCATAGAGAAGGCAGATGGAGGTCCAGGGTTAAGAAGCCTTTTCCCTCGTTGACTCATTTATTAAACCAGTGCCCAGTGCCAGAAACCCTTATGTTCCAGCCAGACACAAGGGAGTCTTCTATCCAGAGGTCTCAGGTGGTTGACTTGAGCACACGCATGCACAGATGCCCCTAGAATGTATGTGGTCAGTTTAGAGACCTACAAATGGGAGGGCCAGAGAGGCTTAAGGTTGAGAGGAGCTGAGCTCCAGTTCCAGCTCTGCCCTCCTTGGCGGTGTGACTTCTCTAGGCTGCTGTTTCCTCAGCTGTAAAGTGGTGATGCTGACACCTACCTCAAAGGGTTGTTGTGGAGATTATATATAAAGCACCCAGGAATGCTTCTGGCACATGATGCCTATTAATGGTTAATTTGATGATGATGGTATCCTGTGCCTTGCATTCTTGAATCACAGAATGGCAAAAGCTGGATGAAACGGAGTTGATGAGGAAAAGTAAAGAACTAAAGTCATTGTGTTCACTGTGGGGGTGCTGGGGGAAAAAGCACCTGTTACAAAGAAACAAAGGAAAGAGTGAACTAGATGGTATATAAACCTGCAAATCTCTGATCTCTCCCAGGCCCCATCTGGTGATCTCATCCAGATCCCTTTGCTGGCTCTGAGTTAGTTTACTGTTGGCTTTAAAATTTTCTGACAGCCAATAATTCCTCTATATGACTTCTGACCTCTATGTGAACCCCAATAATCGTGAACGACTTCTTGGTGAACCCATTGACCTTTTCACAAACCCTCAGGGTCAAATTTGACCCTTCTGAGGGCTCTGAGTTGCTGTTACGTTCTAAATTTTCAGTAAGAATCCACCTCTGACTCCAGTGAACCCACCTGACCTCTATGTGGACCCCAGTAATTGTGACTGGCGTCTTGGTGAACCACCCCCCCCTGGACTTTTCATGACCCCAGGTAGTTGTATTGAATAGTTTGGTAGCTTGGTTTTCTGATCTGGATCCTAAAACACCCACCAGGAGTCTAAGGCCAGAACCTAATGGAATTCACCACCCATTCATTTCACAGGTATGAATGGGACCTGGGAGAGATGTGGCCAGAGAGGCTCATTTCCCACTCTGTCTCTCAAATTTCTGCCTTGAGATGTACTTAGTGTGGCCAATCAGGAAGAGGTATAGCCCTGTTAAGGGACATTCCTACTACCACCCTGCCCTCCAGGAGCACTCAGGACATTCAGGTGGCTTCCTGAATCAGAGTATTCTTCTCCACTCCAGTTCTTTCTTCTCTCTCTGCCAGGTCAGTTTTGGCTTTCTCCCCAGTGCTCCCAGGGTTCTAAATGGTAATGGTGACTGCCTGTCCCCTCTCCACTAGACTGTGAGCCCCATGTGGACAGAGAGCTGCTCGGTCCTTTTCTCACCACACTATCCTCAGCACCTAGCACAGTGTGCAGCACTGGTGACCTTCACTGAATAAGAAAATGAAGGTTGAAGAAACACTGTGGTCAAGGGTCAGCCCCCAGAAGTCCCTGAGCCCAGAGCCACTTCCCAGGACCACCAGGTGGCGCAAACCACTTATTGCATCTCACCCGCGGTCCTCCAGCCCCTGGATTTGGACAGTCCTGGAAAATGGGCATATTACAGGCAGAAGTTGGGGGAAATATGATGGTCCATTAGAATGCAGGAAAAAAAATATATTAGAACTTTCATTTAGGTTTATTTTCATCTCATCTTTTTAAATTTCTATTTTTGTGTATGTTTTATAATGTACATAATATTTTAGTACAGTAGTACATGTATATAATTTACAATAAATAATTATACAATTAAGAAAATGAACTAAAGATTTTTTTTACTGATGGGAGACATCACTAGTGCTCAGGGAAGCCTGTCTGCAGCAGACAGAAACTTGCTCCTCTGCTTTCATTCACCCACCCTCATGAGGTGGAGGGTGGGAAGCTGAACCCCAAGATCAAAGACCTTTGAGCCAGCATGGAGAAAGTAAAGAGAGCTCTGTTATGTTACATTGCTCTTTCAAGTTCATTTAAATGAACACTTACTTCCCCTCAGCAAAACGAAGGGCCCAGATGGTTTGGGTATAAAATACACATCAGCTAATCCAAATTAAATAATCTGGATTTAAATCACTATATATTTCCACAGACTTATACATACCTTGCATCAAATGTGAGCGTGCTTGTACGTGTTAGGTACTTAATAAGATAACCCAACCTTGCCACTAACTAAATATGTTACCACTGAGGTCAAACTGCTGCCCAAACTAATCTATTTTAAAAGTATAAAGGACCTGCTCATCATAGCTCACTGAAGGCCCATCACCTCCACCGCTGGTCCATCTGAGGAATTCAGGGTTTACAAGATACTAGTCTGATCATCACGTGGCAGATTTTTCCATCCTTCTCAGGCATGTCCTTAGCTAGCATTTCTGAATCACTGGAAGAGTGAAAGAAATATCAGCTTAAAAACCAATCAGCAACTTCTTACTCCACCTTTTCCCAAGACCAGGAATTAATGGCTTCCATAAACTTCGTCCACCAAACATCTTTGGGCTTATTGACAAGTGGCTGTTTGCAAGGCAGAGTGTCTTTTATTCCAGGAGCAGTAGATCTGTACAAGAGGCCACCTCTGGAGCTCAGAGACCTGGCAGCACCAACATAAAGACCAAAATATAAACAAGGCCATGGTCCCATCCCACTAACACCCCAGAATGCCCATGGGACAGATGGGGTAGCATACACACACACACGCTATTTATTCCAAACATCAACTGTAAGAGCAGTGTAAGTCACAGGTCAGCCGGAAGAGGGGAAAAGAGAGTGAGAGGAGGTCAGCACCTTCTCTCCCAGAGTGTCTGGGCCACCAAGGGGTCAGGTAACAGCCTTCCTCACTAACAGGTAGAGTTCTGAAATAGGCTTTTCCTTCATCTTATTTCATCTTGATATCAATTCCAAAATCATCTTTAAAGGGGTTCCATATATATATAATTCTTATATATATACATTTTTGTCCATATAAAAGAAAGTAGGAGTGGCCTCCATGAATGGAAGGTGAGGTGGACACACACATGAGTAGACAGCTTGACATCAAGAGAGCAGGCCCGGGTACTGGATTATTGCAAAGGGAGGCAGGAGAACAGGGCGTGGTTCCAGAAGCTACGGGGGGGGGGTGGGGGGAGCACAGGCAGGGTGGTGCTGGTGGTCCACAGACCTGCTGCTGTTCAAGTCTAAGGAAGGTGGATGAGAACAGGTGGGGACCCAAGCTGACAGCTGGAGTCCAGACCTGCCCTTGGGAACAAGAGAGATGAGGGAAGGAACTTGTGAGAAGGAGAGGAGGGCCTGCAAAACCAGCTGCCCTTCCTTCTCCTCCAGTGAGATCGTGGCTAGAGCATGCACACAACTGGCCTAGACAATGAGGCTTGGTGGTAGAGAGGAATGCGAGGGCTGGAGAGGAGGTCTGAGGCCCAGATCAACTCTAGGAAGCAAGAAGATCAGCGCCACAAAGAACATCTCCATCTCCCTGGGCCACAGGGCTCTCTACACCCCTCTGGCTGCCTGTCAACTGCCTGGAGCTGGCGCGAGTGGCCCCTGGCTGGAATTGTGCTCACTGACCCCTCTAGGGACATTTGCCTGCCTCTGGGGCCTGCCCATCCACACCAGCTAAGTGTCAGGCCCTGTGGTATCCTTTGTAGCTCTGCTGCCAGTCATAGTCCCATGGCCCTGACTGAGGGCGGGGCTTGAGTGTGTCTTGCGCAGAGAAGGGTCGTCCCCTTCCAGAGTGGCCAGTCGGGCCTCAATCCGCTCCAGGTCATCTGAACCCACTTTGATTTTCACAGCCAGGAGGTGGATATAGGTCTCATAACGGCTTTTCTAGAAAAAAGGCAGAGAAAGGCCAAAAACAAAGTCAAAGGACAAACAAGAAAATGCAAAAAAAAAGTATTTGGACCTTATGTGACAAAAGACTAATTCCTTAATATTCAGAGTGCTCTCACAAATCAATAAAAAGGAGATAAACAATCCAATTAAAAAATAGGCAAGGGGCATACACAGAACTTTAATTCCTAATTTTAAAAATTCAAGTTAAGGGGCAATGATGAGTACGACAGCAAAAGTACAGACAACCAAAATAAAAGTTGACAGATGGGATTACAAAATTTAAAACTCTTGTGCATCAGGGTGCCTGGGTGGCTCAGTCAGTTAAGGGTCTGTCTTCAGCTCAGGTCATGATCCCAGGGTCTTGGATTGACCCACCCCCATCAGGCTCCCTGCTTCAGTGGGGAGTCTGCTTCTCCCTCTCCCTTTGCCCCGCTCCCTGCTTGTGTTCTCTTTCTCTCTCTCATAAATAATAAAAAATAATCTTTAAAATAAAGGTAAAAGTGCCCCTAAATAAAATCTTTTTAAAAAAAAAAATCTCATGTGTATCAAAGGACAATCAATAGAGTGAAAAGGCAATCCACAGAATGGAAAAAAAATTTGCAAATCCTCTGATAAGGGTCTACTATCAAGAATATAAGGGGCGCCTGGGTGGCTCAGTGGGTTAAAGCCTCTGCCTTCGGCTCGGGTCATGATCCCAGGGTCCTGGGATCGAGCCCCGCGTCGGGCTCTCTGCTCAGCCGGGAGCCTGCTTCCTCCTCTCTCTCTGCCTGCCTCTCTGCCTACTTGTGATCTCTGTCAAATAAATAAATAAAATCTTAAAAAAAAAAAAAAAAAGAATATAAGAAAAACTCCTACAATTCAACAACAGAAATACAACCCAACTTAAAAGGGCAAATATCTTAGACATTTCTCCAAAGAAGACATACAAATAGTCAATAAGCTCATAAAACGACATTCAACACCACTCGTCATCAGGGAAATGCACCTCAAAACCACAAAGAGATACCCTCTCACACCTATTGGAACATCTACTATCAGAGAAAAGTCAGAGAGTGAGTGTTGGTGAAGGTGCAGGAAGATTAGAACCCTCATGTGCTGCTGGTGGGAACCATGGCCTACCGCCGTAGGAAACAGTCTGGGGGCGCCTGGTGGCTCTTGGTTTTGGTTCAGGTCATGATCCCAGGGTCAATGAGATAGAGTCCCCCACAGGGCTCTGTGCTCACTGGGAAGTCTGCTTGAAATCCTCTCTCTCTCCTTCTCTCTCTCTGCCATACTCTAATAAATAAATAAATATTTTTCCAAGAAAGGAAACAGTATGGTTGTTCTTCAGCAAATTAAAAATAATATTGCCTTATACTCCAGCAGTACCACTTCTGAGTATATACCCAAAAGAATTTAAGGCAGGTCTCAGAAATATGTGCATACCCAAGTTCATAACAACACTATTTACAAAACTCAAAAGATGAAAGCAACCCAAATGTCCAGCAGCAGATGAAAAGATAAAGAAGATGTGGTATCTACATACAATGGAATAGTATTCAGCCTTAAAAAGGAAGGAAATTCTAACACATGCTGCAACATGGATAAACTTGAGCATATGCCAACCACAAAAACACAAATTCTATATTATTCCACTAATATGCAGTAACTAGAGGAGTCTGCAGAGACAGAAACTAGAACAGTGTTCGCCAAGGATGGGGCAGGGGGAGTTGGAGAAGAGTTGCTCTTTGATAGGTATAATTTCAGTTTGGAAAGATGAAAAAGTTCTGGAGATCGGTTGCACAACAGTGTGAGTAGGCTTAATACTACTGAACTACACATTTAAAAATGGTTAACATGATAAATTTTATGCTATGTATGTTTATAATTTTTTTTAATTTTTTAAGATTTTATTTATTTATTTGAGAGAGAGAGACAGAGATAGAGAACGTGAGCAGGGACGAGAGGGAGAAGCAGTCTCCCTGCTGACCCAGAGCCCCGGGATCATGACCTGAGCCCAAGGCAGATGCTCAACCAACTGAGCCAGCCAGGTGCCCTGCACAATTAAAGAATTTTTAATTCAAATTAAAATAGCAATGAAATACCCCTTACTAAACCTATCAGATTGGTGATTAAAACATTCAGGAGTGTCCACTGATGGTGAGTAACATGACAGAGAAGTACATTCATGAGCTATTTAAAGTATTATAAACTTGGGGTGGGGAGGTGCTGGGTGGCTCAGTCATGAACCATTGGACTCTTGATTTCAGCTCAGGTCATGATCTCAGGGTTGTGAGATCCATCCCTGTGTTGGGCTCCATGCTAGGTGTGGAGCCTGCTTAAGATTCTCTCTCTCCCAGGGAGGTGGGTGGGGGTATGGGGTACTGGGTGACATGGCATATGACGTGATAAACAGTGGGTGTTATACGAAACTGATGAATTAGTAAACTCTACATCTGAAACTAATAACGTACTATATGTTGGCTAATTGAATTTAAATTTAAAAAAATAAAGATTATCTCTCTCCCTCTGCCCCTTCCCCCACCCCTCTCTCTCAAAAAAAAAAAAAAAAAAGTGTTATAAATAGGTAAACATTTAGGAGGGAAATTCGGCTGACTATAACTGAGGGCTGGACTCTGAGCTTCCAGCCCTCACCCAGTCAGAAGAGGCTGAGGTCCTAGAAGAAGCAACGACGAACAGTGAGAAGACACTGTTCTCACACAACTCTGCACATGAGCAGAAAGACCCTTCACTGCTGGGCTTCACATCCCCTCCCTCCACACTCCCCTGTTCAGCCAGGGTAAGTGAGAAGGACCAAAATGCCAGAGTCACACTCAGTTGTTTGGGCTAGGATCCTGGTTCCTACACTTCTTAACTGTCACCTCAAGGAAGTGGTCTGCCCTCTCCAAGCCTCAATTTTCCCATCTGTAAAATGCAGATAATAACCCATTTCAACAGAATTGACATGAGGATTAAATCAATCAGTACAAGGGAATCGTGCTGACAACTGGCAAGAGATCAGTCCACTGTAGCTTTTGTCATCCCTTTTTTTTTTTTTTTAAACGTTGCAGAGAGAGTGGGTCTGAGTAGATTTTGAAAGCTGTACCGCTTTATTTTTTGAAAGGTCAGGATCTTCCCTGGGAACACTCCTCTCTTCCTCACACTTCAATAGAAATAAATGTAGAAATGCAGAGACTAAGATCAGTGACTTACTGCCTTTCCTGCCCCAAAGGTTCCGTCTAAGCCTCTATATGGTCCACTCCCCCGCCAGCAGGTCAATACAAAGCCCAGTCCAAAAGGGACATGTGGTTCCTGCCTCCCTCCCCAAGGCTGGCCCCCTCTCGTTCACCTGATGAAGGCGATGCTCCGTCAGCCCCATTTACAGAGCATCAGGAGGCAGAATCAGGGTGGGGGCCAGGGAGAGGCAAGACGGAGGGGAGGGAGAACTTAGTTGCTGTGCCTGATAAACATCTGTGGAAGAGGAAAGGCAGACAAAAGTGGGATGGGTCGTGCAGGTGGGCTTGAGCTGTTTATGGTTTTGTTTTAACAGCTCTCCGAGAGGCTGGGTCGTGGGGGGGTGTGGAAGTAAGGAGGGTCTTGGAGAAGAGTGGGGGCCAACTTGTGCTCTTTGAAAGACACAAGTGAGGCACAACTGTTTGATGAACAACTGGCAGCCAGACTGCACAGCCTGGCCCGCAGGAGGCCCTGCGTGGCTCCTGACTGGCCCAGGAGAGCTCCCAAAGTGGAGAACCCTCAAACCAGGAGCCCCCGGCTGCAGAATGATATTGGTGACAGGAGAAGGAGGAGAGCTGGCTTCCTCCTTCTGCCCCAGCCCTGTCCTTCGCAATAGCCCCCAAGTAGAACCCACCTCAAAAGTGAGATAGTGCTCCTTCAGCCGGTTCTCCTCAGCCTCCTTGGACTTGACACCCTTCTCGATGGGGTGACACCTGTGCTCAGCCAGCTCCGCAGTCACCTGCCTCAACTTATTTTCATGAGAACGCAGCTGCTCCTCCTGCAAAGACAAGTCCCGGACTATGAGGTCCCACTCTCAAGACGTCATAGACGTGAGTCTGCACCGGTCATGCTGGATCTGCTTCCACAAAGGGAAACTGAGGCCTGGCCAGTGTCATCAAGTATGTGGGAGACCTAAGGGAGTGGTCCTCCACCCTCCTCCTTCCCGCCTTGCTTTCACTGGCATCAGCCCTCCTAAATAAATCCACGGCAGACTCGGGAAATGAGAGACCCTCACGCTAGAAGGCCCACACAGACACCTGACATAGACACACCATCCCACCAGAACCAGCACCCCACACTGGTTCATATGGACTCACACATGCACACACAAACACAGTGGAACAAGGGACAGTCTGGCCATGGCTACGCCTGGCTCCATATGAGGCACACATTCTCTTGGATTCTTGCCCAGGCACACATGATGGTCAAAGTCCCAGCGTCACACGCAGACAGTCAGAGACACTGTCACTCACAGACAAGTGCGCGCATACGTCTCACCCACCAAAGTACAGGCAGACCACTTGGTTCTGTGTGGGCAACGAGCTGCGTGTGTGTGCGCATGTGTGATGCATGTGTGCAGTGGGGGGGTGTGTACCCAGCAGGTGTGCATGCACATGTTCACACGAGTCCCCATATGGTAAATGTGTGTGTGGGCTGTGTGTGTGTGGGCACCATCTGCACATGCACGGGGGCTCTGGGCAGAAGCTGTCACTGAGGGGCTCAGCGGAGAGACCCAGGACAAGGGCCCGCTATGAAAGGGGCCCTGACAAAGACAGGAAGTATGGAGCTCCTCCTGCCTTCCACCTCCCAAGGGGTGCTCCACCATGTATCCTCTCCTCTCCAGAAAACCCCTGAAAAACTCAAGTACTGATGAGCAAGAGTTTTTTTAGGATTACAAATAAAATAATTCAGGGTAAGTAAGAAGAGCAAAAGAGCCCTAGATGAGGACCCAGCCTGTCTCCCTGTGACACAGCCCGTCCCTGGCTCCCTGTGACACACGGTCTCTAACATCCAAGCTCAGACATGCACCATTTCCAAGACTCACAATGACATCGACAGGCTATTACACCATTGGCAGAGAAGAATGCAGGCTTCTGTGCGGTGCCTATATTATCCACCCCACTGAGGGTGGCCTCAGTCTTCCCATCTATAAATGGGCATGGGGTGCAATGGGGATCTGTCTCTTCACCCTGTCTCTTAGCCCAAGACCAGGCACCATATAGGAGGAGGTAGAGACTGCTGAAAGGCGGCAGTGGGGAGAGGTGCTGGACGCAGCCTGAGGAGGTGGTGTTGGGGTCCCAGGAGATTATACCTGGCAGAGGCGAGTGGTGCAGGAGGGCAGCAGGGGCCGACAGAACTTCTTCATGGAGCTGACAGCAGCAGGGAAGGAGGGGGCTGAGAAGATGGCGGCTACCAGGTTGATCCTAAGGATCCAGGACAGCATTTCTTCCTTGCTCCTGGGGACAGGAGGAGAGGGGAAAGGGCACCAGCTCCTCACAATAGGACTCCCTGTCCCCCACCCAGCACCCAGGACCCACTGCTATCCTGGCACAGGGTGGGAGTCACTCCTTTTACAAAGGGGGACAAAGGAGTGAGGGGGGATGGCAGAATGGGAGCTGGATGGGTCCGGTCAAGTCTGTGTAGGGAGCTCGCTTCTGTCCCAGCTTCTGGGTTAAGACCTGGATTTTTACATGGAAAGAAAGTTCTCTAGGTCCAGAGTTAACAGTCATGGGTCAGTGGGCCCAGACTGATCCCTGGATCAGTGGATCCTAGAGGCAACAGGCAAGGGGTATCCCCACTCAGGCCTCTGGTCCCTGCCCCACTACCTTGCCCACAATGCCCACTCCCATCCTGAGAGGTCCTCTACCAGCCTCTCTGCTTTTAAGCTCCTCTGACATATAAAACTCCAATCTCAAGTCACAGAATAGGGTGTAGAAGAGTAGAGGGAAGGCCTTCTGGGGACACTGTAAGCTGAGTCTTTCCCATTCATTTCCCCACCCCAATTTACAGTGAGGGAATTCATTACAACCCCATTTGCCCTGATGTAGGGACTTCAGTGTGCACCAGAATGTTTGGCCTGTTAGAACACAACTGCTGGCCCAGCCCCATGGCTGCTGATTCAGTAGGTCTATGTGGGGCCTGAAAAACTGCATTTCTAACACGTTTCCAGGAGATGCTGACAGGCCCACACTTGAGAACCTCTACTTCAGGGGACCCCAGCTGTCAGTCTGTGCCACGCAGACACACTCACTTTTATGGCTGACATGAGGGCAAGCCAACAGCACCTCACCTAAGGCGGGTGAGGAGCAGGGTGCAGTCAGTCAAGGCTGTAGGCCCTGAGCCCAGGGTGGGAGGGAGGGGCTCCCACTCCTACTTACGGTGCCTGGAAGAGGAAGACCCTCCAGTCAGCTGTCTTCAGCTTGAGCACATTGGACTTCTTGCTGTAGTCGGAGGCCCTGGTAGCCAGAGCATGGTGCACGCGAATGGCATTCTTCAGGTCGCCCTCGGACAGAGCTTTGTCAGGCCTGTACTCATCCTGGACAGGTGGGCCAGGGGCAAGCAAGCCTCTGTCATCAGCAGGCTTGGGTTCGCTAACCCACACTTCCTCCACCCTCACCATCCCTCCCTCGTGCTCTCACTCCTGTCCCTCCACTCCCTCCATTCTTTAGCTCTTGCCACTGTGGTACGATGCCCACCCCAACAAAGCCCCCAGCCACTCCTCTCCACAGCCTGGTTTGTCCCAAGGCTCAGAGCTTCCACTGTGTATCTTCTGAGCCCCTGGGTATTTGAAAGATTCCTCCCTGAAAACCCGAAGCTCTGTGAGCCCAAGTCAGGCTTTAATGAGGGAAGGGCTCAGCATCTGCCTAAGCCCCAGGTCCTGCCAGGGACACTCTGGGCACCACTAGACAGGGGCCAGTTGAAGGACAGCACTGACCCTACCTGGGTAAGGGCTCTGGGGCAGTCTCTCACCTTCTGTAGATACAGGATGGTCCCTTTGAGCACCGCGTAGAATTTCTTCCAGCCACGCCTCCCACGGGGTGCTAGGGATGGAGTATGGGTAGTGCAGCCACAACTATGCAGCCCGATATCTCCTCCCCTGCATGCCCCTGCATGTCTACCAGGGTGTGCAACCCTAGAGCAGTGACTATGGGAGCCAGAACCTCTCCCCTGAACTAGCATCCCTCCCCGTGCCCCTTCCCCCGCCTGACACCCACTCCTCTTGCCATCCATGTCGGCGTGAGTCTTCCGAGTCAGCACACCATGCTTGTAGGTGGTAGCGCTGAGAGCCTGCGGGACATCCAGGAAGGGGTTGCCACCATCCAAGATCCGTGTCACTTTCTTGGTGCCTGTCCCAAACTTGTCATCCACCAGCTCAGACAGTGATTTCCTCAGCTCGTCCTCATCACTAGGAAAATGCTAGGCCTGAGCACCATCTCCATGGAAGCCTTAGCCCCACATGGACATGTTCTCTCCCCACCAACCCAACTCTAGGAAAGAGTCAGAGGTAATGAGCAGAGATAAGAAGGTTCCGATTCCAGATCACAGATCCAGATCTTTGATCCGTCCCTTCACTCTTCAATGCTGACCCATGTCCCCTGAGCTGTGATTCTTGGCCTCCAAGCTCTCTCTAATCCTTACCACTGACCACAAAGTTGGAGACCTTACTAGTTTTATTCCTGGTCTTTCTTCTCCTCTTTCCAACCCTGAAAGCCCAGTCCCAGGGAGCAGTGACCCATAGCCAAACTAAAGTGGCTGCCCAAGTCCCAAAGACACTGTCTGAGCTGGCCCTGGGCCAGTAGATGAGGATCCTAAAGTTTAGGTTCCCCATTAGAACCCTGGGAGAAAATGTCAGCTCTTCCCAGGGTTGTTGGGCTTCCTAACAATCCTTACATGTGTGACCTCTACATGAACCCAAAGACCAAGGTTGCCCTGGGGAGCACAGGAGGCTGGGGCAGCCACTTTCCCCAGGAGCCTCTCAGTCTCCTGACCCAGCAAGGTCACCACACCTCTTTCCAGATGGCTGGGCACCTCCAGGTCTCACTGCCTTTGCAGGGAAAGAAGTTGGCAGACAACCACCTCTCTCTACTGCCTAGAGCAGTCACTACATAAATATGGTCATATTCTTAGTGTTATAGGGGGATTCGTGCCTCCTGTCTGCCTATCTCCCAAAATGGGAAGAGCTATCATCATTGGAATAGTGCCAATATCCCCAGTACAGAAAATAAGTTGTAGACATCATGAAACTAAAGTCACAGTTTAATTAATTCCATACAAGTTTTTTTTTTTTTTTTTTTTTTAATCAAGACAGAAAACGTACCCTAAGGGGAACTTAACACCTGGCGCTGGCCAGCTGGACAGGGGTCACCAGAGCTGTGGTTTGGGAGAAATCAGCACCATGGAGAGTGACAGGAGTGTCCTCCAGGCACCATCAGCCACTCCCCCTTCTCCTTCCCAGTGATTCACTTTCCCTCTACCTGTGCCCATGGGTACTACTCACATGGCCCATTCCAGCTTTTCATTCTTGATAGAGTTGTAAAGGGTCTGGGACAGAGGAAAAGAGAAAGAGAGGAGTTCAGATGAAGAGTCAGAGAAATCTCCATCTACCTTTAGTAATGTGGTTGCAGTGAGGAAGCAACTTTCTAGTCAGTGGGACAAAATAAATGTTTGATTCACAACTGTTGGATGGGCGAATGAATGAGGGATGGGTGGGTAGATGATTGTTTAGATGAATGGGTGTATAGATTTGAGGAAGAGTTGGTTAGATAGGTTAGTGGGTAGGTGGATGGGGAAATGGGTGAATGTGGGGGGGGCAGGCGAATGATTTTCTGGGTAGGTGAATGGATAAAAGGATGGGGGCATGTGAGGTTGGGTAAATGGGTAGATGGGGAGAAATGGATAGGTGGGTGTTGGGACTGGGATTATTTAGTCTCACAAATACATTCTTAACAAGCCCTTCTTGGTGGTGAAGAAGATAATTATGATAAGAAGAGTGATGGAGACAATGTCCTATTTTTTGGCCTCCAGACCCACTATCCAACTTCCTTCCTGGTATCATCATATCCTTCAAACCCACTATCTGAAACTGAATTCATCAGGACACCTGGGTGGCTCAGTCAGTTGAGTATCTGACTCTTGATTTCAGCTCAGGTCATGATCTCAGGGTGGTAAGATCAAACCCTGCACCAGGCTCTGTGCTGGGCGTGGAGCCTGCTTAAGATTCTCTCCAGGACACCTGGGTGGCTCAGTGGGTTAAAGCTTCTGCCTTCGGCTCAGGTCATGATCCCAGGGTCCTGGGATCGAGCCCCACATCGGGCTCTCTGCTCAGCAGGGAGCCTGCTTCCCTTCCTCTCTCTCTGCCTGCCTCTCTGCCTACTTGTGATCTCTGTCTATCAAATAAATAAATTTTTTAAAAATAAAAAAAAAAGATTCTCTCTTTCCCTCTCCTTCTGCCCCTCTTCCTGCTCACTCTCGCACTCTCTCTCTTAAATAAATCTTTAAAAAATAAAAATAAAAAATAAAGCTGAACTCCTCATTTACCCCCTAAAAAACCTGCTCCTCTTCCTCCAAGGCAGAGAACTGACCAGGCCTAAAAGGCCAGAGTTCCACCCTGGGCTTCAGCTTTAGGGGAAAACTAGAATCCCTTAATTCCTGGTGATGTTGGGGAAATGAGCGCGTTTTTCCCTGTGGTGATGACAACGACATTTGTAGTGATGGTGGTGGAGATAAAGGTAGTGGTGACGGCAGTGGCAGCTATGACAACTGTTGGTAGCTTTGAGGGTTACTGTGACAGCAATGAAGAGAATGGAGTGTTAAAACAAATCTCATAAAGTGTACCCCTCTAACTCAGGGAACAGGTAACAGTCAAATGTTGAACTGGATGGTCACTAACTCTATCCCAAAGTCATGGTGGCCCTGACCCCAGTATTAAAAACGTAGACTTTCGGAAGGGCCTGGCTGGCTCGGTCAGTAGGACATGTGACTCTTGATCTTGGGGTCATGAGTTCGAGTCCCATGTTCAGTGTAGAGATAACTTTTTTTTAAAAGATTTATGTATTTATTTGAGGAAGGGAGGGGCAAGAGGAAAGGGAGAGAGAGAATCTTAGGCAGTCTCCTTGCTGAGTGTGGAGCCCAAAGCGGGGCTCGATCTCACGGCCCTGAGATCATGACCTAAGCTGAAATCAAGAATCAGACACCTAACCAACTGAATGACCCATGTGCCCCCGATCTAGAGGGTTTTTTGGTTTTTGGTTTTTTTTAAATCTAGACTGTCAGGATGTAGTAGAGCAGAGACCTCTCTCCTCCCCACCTGCTCCAGGTACATTTCAGGGGATGGGAACCCTTAACAGGTTTTACCTTCAGCAGGTCTTTGGCAAAGTCTTGGCCATCATTGAGCTGGTCCAAGTTGGCAATGAATTGCTGGCAGGACATCTTTTTGCCAATGTTCTGTAACGGAGAAATGGTTCTGCCTGAGAACAGGGTTGGAGGCAGGTATGATCCCCACACCCTGCCCTGCCCAGCCAAAAGTGATGAAGGATCATCAAGGGTAGTAATGAAAAATACTGCCTAGAATTCCCTTTGTGTCCAAGAATTCACAAAACTCTTTTTCACTTTCAAGATTCTATGTGATCCTCAATGAGAAGTTGGGAGTTTTCCTCAAACCCAGATGGAATCAGGTTGAATTAAATAACATAACAGATGACATCTGCCAGGTGCTTAAAATGTTTCAGGTATTGTACTTGACATGCATTATTTTATTTCCTTTTCATAACAAGGAGAAAGTGAGGTGGGTGTTACTATTATCCCCATTTGACAGGTAAGGAAACTGAGATGTAGGAAGGTGAAGTGATGTGCCCATGATCACACAGCAAGGAAGTGGAAGGGCTGAGTGTGTCTGACACCAAAGCCCATGCTCTCACCCGCTACTCCATGGTTAACTCTCCCAAGGTCACACAGCACCAGGACTTGAACCCAGGCCTCTTGGCTGCTGAGCAGAAGCTCTGTGTATTCCGTCACAATTGTCTCACCCTCTCACCTGTACAGAGGGGCGGCAAGACCTCCAAGAGGTAGGTGAAGTGAGGGAGAGGTTTGTCTTAAGAGAATCAAAAATCAACTTCCACCAATACACATGGGTACCCCATGCTGAGCTGGGCTGGGACCAAGGGAACCCGAGCAGATGGCCTCACTCCAGAAGGCACAAAAAGACAAAGAGCTATAAATGACTGCACCCCAAGTTCTGAATTTTTTAAACCACTGAATAGCAGAGGGGCTCCAGCCCTCCAAACCCAACACCTGATGTGCATACTTTCAGATTCTTGCAATATCCATGTCTGAGGACACACTGAATGGCACTTTACCTTTGTGAAGACAAAGACCCTTGAACACAGGATACTTACTGGTATAGGAGTTTGTGGATTTAGGTTGGCTATAAGACACTATTTTCCAAGACCTAACTACAGATGGGAATAGGTATTGGCTCCACAAAAAGACTTCATAATAAAATAAGTTTATTTACATGTTTCAGAGTCTTTAACATGATTGTGTGCATTGAGAGTCTCCAAAGGAAGGATTCCATGTACAGCCTCTCAAATTCATTGACCTTGTCAGCATTTTAACAAGGAGAATCTATTAACATCATGTGGACATTCACATACCACAGAAAATAATCCAGGAAACAAGGATATAAGGCTTTATAAGTAGCTGACAAGCAAGAATTTTCTACACCTTTCCAAAAGGTTAAGGAGACATCCTACCTGCGCTGTGATATAGTATATTTCATATATTTATGTGGATATTTTATACATACATATATGTATTTTCATATGCCTCCACTTATGTGTGCATTCATAATAGAGGGATATGAGGCAATAATGTCTGGGTTCCGCACACTGAACTTTCCGCAGCCACCTCAGGAGTTCAAAATCAAAAAAAAATAACCAGGCAAGATTTTCAATCCCAGAAATGACGGGCTATCTTGCTGCAAATGAATGTTCCTAACTGAAACAAGTGCTGGTCAAAATATCAAAACTTCTGGGTGAAGGCACTAAAGAAATGTAAGAGCAGTGGGAACTTCAAGGGTAAAGATCCTGCAAGAAGGGAAGCATGGAGATATGAGCCCCATAAGGAGAAGCTTTCCTACCTGAAGCATTTGCTGGTTCACAAGCAGGGGCCAAAAGGGTGAGCAACTGAACAGTCAGCAGGACTGAGGAACAAAAATGGGAATTCAGAGCCCACCAAGGACGAGGGGCCCTGGGGAAACACCCCAGTCAGACTTCAATACAAATGTTGAAATTAAGAAAGGAAATATTAAAGGGATTTTTCTGGCAGAAGGAAAATTATCCCAGATGGAAGCATGAAGAAGCAGAAAGGAATGAAGAGTAACAAAAAGGATGGCTACATCCAAATGAATACTGATTATATAAAACAATGACATGATAAGAAAGTTTTCTGAGGAAGGGCACCTGAGTAGCTCAAACGGTTGAGTGACTCTGGATCTCGGCTCAGGTCTTGATCTCAGGGTTGTGAGTTCAAGGTCTTAAGATTGTGTTGGGCTCCATATTGAGCATGGAGTCTACAGAAGAATAAGAATAGGAATAAGAATAAAGGAAGGAAGGAAGTTAGTTAATTAGTTAGTTAGTTTTCCGGGGAAATAAAGTATAGAGAAAGATCTAATAGTTTAAAAGGTGACAACAGTAATATACAAGTTAAGAGGGCAACAGTAATATACAAGAGGGAGAAATGGAGTTAAACTCTTTTAAGGTGATTTTATTGCCCAGGAACTGGAAAAAATACATTAATAAGTTAGGGTGCACTGAAAACAACAAAAAGAAATCTTAAAGAATGAACAACTAACAGGCTAAAGGGATAAAAGGGAATTCTAAAAAATGCTTAAATAATCCAAAAGTAGGCAAGAAAGGAGAAGAAAAGGAACAGAGAATGTTAAGTCAGAGAAAACAAGTTGTATCCTGGTAGGTTTAAATTTAATTATATTAGTAATTCATTAAATGGTCAAATTAATGGGACACCTAGGTGGCTCAGTCGTCACATGTCTGCCTTCGGCTCAGGTCATGATCCCAGGATCCTGGGATGGAGCCCTGTGTCAGGCTCCCTGCTCTGCAGGGGAGCCTGCTTCTCCTTCTCCCACTCCCTTGGCTTGTGCTCCTGCTATCTCTCTCTCTCAAATAAATAAATAAAATCTTTTTTAAAAAATGGCCAAATTAAGAGGCAAAGATTATCAGATTTGACTTTTTTTTAAAGTGTATCATAAAAGACATACCTTTTAAATATAAGGAGACAGAAGACTTAAAAACTAAGGGTGGAAAGAGATATACATGCAAACACTAAACAAAAGAACTCCAGTATAACCACACTAATATCTGAGAAAATAGACTTGAAGACAGGAAGCCTTACTAGAAATGAAAAGAGACATTTCATAGTAATAAGAAGGCCAGATGATATAAGCATCTGAAATGTGTATGCATCTAATAACATAGTCTCAAAAAATAAAAGACAAAAATTGTCAGAACCAAAAAAAGAAAGATACATTCACAATCTTGGTTGGAAATTTTAACACTGCTCTCTCAGTAACAGAAGAACAAAAATACTAAACAATTCATTAACAACAATTAGATAAAATGGATGAATTCTAGAAACACACAAACTATTAAAAGTGCTCAAGCAGAAATAGAAAATCTGAATAGATCTATAAGAAGTAAAAAGATTGAAGGACACCTGGTTGGCTAAGTAGGTTAATCATCTGCCTTCGGCTCAGGTCATGATTTCAGAGTCCAGGGACCGAGCCCCGCATCAGGTTCCCTGCTCAGCAGGGAGTTTGCTTTTCCCTCTGCCTCTCCCCCTGCCCTGCTCATGCTCTCATTCTCTCTCTCTCATTCTCAAATAAATAAATAAGAACTTAAAAAAAAAGTAAAAAGATTGAACCAATAATCACAAAAACTTCACAAAAGAAAAGCCAAAAACTAGATGACTTCAGTAGTAAACTTTACCAAATATTTAAAGAACAATTAACACCAATACTCCTCAAACTCAACCAAAAAATTGACGAAGAAGGAAAACTTCCTAACTCCTTCTATAAGGCCAACATTACCTTGATAACAAAACCAGAAAAAGATCACAAGAAAACTACATAACAATATCCCCCAGAAATATAAATGCAAAAACCCTCAACAAAATACTAGTAAACAGAATCCAGCAGTATTTTGAAAGGATTATATACCACGAGCAAATGGAATGTATCCCAGTAATGCAAGTGTGATTCAACAAAGAGAAATCTAACAATGTAATACACTACATTAATAGAATGAAGGGTGGGGAGGAAAGCCACATGTTCATCTCAATTGATGCAGAAAAAAACATTTCACAAAATTCAACACTCCTTTCATGATAAAAATAAAAATAAAACACTGAACAAACTAGGAATAGAAGAGAACTTCCTCAGTATGATAAAAGGCATTTATGAAAATTCACAGTTAACATCAAACTAAATGATGAAAGACTGAAAGCTTTCCCCCTGAGATTAGGAAAAAGCAAGAATGCCCACTTTCCCCAGTTCTCTACATTGTACTAGAAGTTCTGGTCAGAGCAATTAGGCAAGCAAAAGAAGTAAAAGGCATCCAAATTAGAAAGAAGTAAAACTATCTCTGTTCATAGATGACATGACCTTGTATACAGAAAATCCTAAAGAACACAACCAAAAAATGAACACATTCAGCAAAGTTGCAGAATACAAAATCAGCACATAAAAATCACTGTTAAGTAAAGAATAATCACAAACTGAAATTAAGAAAACAATTTCATTTACAGTAACATCAGAAAGAATTAAACACTTAGAAATAAATTTAACCAAGGAGATAAAAAGACTTGTATACTGGTAACTACAAAAGATTGCTAAAAGAAATTAAAGACTTAATTAATTAATTAATCTGGTATTCAAGGACTGGAAGACTTAATCTAGCTACAATGGTAATAATGACCAAACCGATGTATAGATTCAATACAATCCCTATCAAAATCCTAATGGCCTTTTTTGTAGAAATGTAAAACCTTATACTCAAATGCATATATAATTGTAAGGGTTCCCAATACCCAAAAGAATCTTGGAAAAGAACAAAGTCAGAAGACTCATACTTCCTAATACCAAAACTTACTAGAGTCCTACATTATCAAGACAGTGCAGCACTGGCATAAATATAGACATATAGATCAATGACACTAAATTAAGAGTCCCTAAATAAAGCCATACATCTTTGGCCAATCAACTGGTTTTTACTGAAAAATCTGACATAAAACACTGCATCTGTTTAAGGTATACAGTGTGTTACTTTGATATATTTATATATTGTAATATTGTGGTCAATTAATATGACCAAGACCATCTAATGAAGAAAGAATGGTCTCTTGAACAAATGGTGCTGGGACAATTGGATATCCACAGCAAAAGGATGAAACTGGACCCTTACCTTACTCCATATATAAAAATTAATTCAAAATGGATCAAAGATCAAAACATAACAGTCAACACCATAAAACTCTTAGAAGAAAACATAGGAGTAAATTTTCATAACCTTGGATTTGGCAATGGTTTCTTAAATGACACCAAAAGTATAAGCAAAAAGGAAAAAAAGAACAGAGAGGGACGCCTGGGTGGCTCAGTTGGTTAAGCAGCTGCCTTCGGCTCAGGTCATGATCCCAGCGTCCTGGGATCGAGTCCCATATCGGGCTCCTTGCTTGGCGGGGAGCCTGCTTCTCCCTCTGCCTCTGCCTGCCATTCTGTCTGCCTGTGCTTGCTCTCTCTCCCTCTCTCTCTGACAAATAAAAAAAAAAAAAAAAAAAAAAAAAAAAACAGAGAAATTGGATTTCATAAAAATTAAAAACTTCTGCATCAAAAGATATATCAAGAAAGTAAAAAGACAACCCAAAGAACGGGTAAATTTCTGCTAACCATGTATCTGATAAGAGTACCATAACCAGAATATATAAACTCAACAACAAAAACACAAACAATGCAATAACAATGAACAAATCCTTTGGGGCACTTGGCTAGCTCAGTTGGTGGAACCTTCGACTCTGGATCTCGGGGTTGTGAGTTCAAGCCCCATGATGGGTGTGGAGATCACTTAAAAATAAAATCTTCAGGGACACCTGGGTGGCTCAGTTGGTTAAGCAGCTGCCTTCGGCTCAGGTCATGACCCTGGCGTCCTGAGATCGAGTCCCACATCGGGCTCCTTGTTCTGTGGGGAGCCTGCTTCTCCCTCTGCCTCTGCCTGTGCTTGCTCTCTCTCTCTGACAAATAAATAAAATTAAAAAAAAAAAAAATCTAAAAAAAAAAATAAATAAATAAATAAAATAAAATAAAATAAAATCTTCAGGGGCGCCTGGGTGGCTCAGTGGGTTAAAGCCTCTGCCTTCAGCTCAGGTCATGATCCCAGGTTCCTGGGATCGAGCCCCATGTCGGGCTCTCTGCTCAGCGGGGAGCCTGCTTCCTCCTCTCTCTCTCTCTCTGCCTGCCTCTCTGCCTACTTGTGATCTCTGTCTGTCAAATAAATAAATTTTAAAAAAATCTTAAAAAATAAAATAAAATAAAATAAAATAAAATTTTCAGGGGCGCCTGGGTGGCTCAGTCATTAAAGGTCTGACTTCAGCTTGGGGGTCATGATCCCAGGTTCCTGGGATCGAGCCCCATGTCGGGCTCTCTGCTCAGCGGGGAGCCTGCTTCCTCCTCTCTCTCTCTCTCTGCCTGCCTCTC
>NW_019154089.1:1261810-1422464 GCF_002288905.1 Enhydra lutris kenyoni
TGCCTACTTGTGATCTCTGTCTGTCAAATAAATAAATTTTAAAAAAATCTTAAAAAATAAAATAAAATAAAATAAAATAAAATTTTCAGGGGCGCCTGGGTGGCTCAGTCATTAAAGGTCTGACTTCAGCTTGGGTCATGGTCCCAGGGTCCTGGGATCAAGGCCCTCATCGGGCTCCCTGCTCAGCGGGAAGCCTGCTTCTCCCTCTCCCATTCCCCCTGCTTGTGTTCCTTCTCTTGCTGTGTCTCTCTCTGTCAAATAAATAAAATCATTAAAAATAAAATAAAATAAAATCTTTAAAGGGCACCTGGGTGGTTCAGTTGGTTAAGTGTAGGACTCTTGATTTCGGCTAAGGTCATGATCTCAGGGTCATGAGATTAAGCCTCCCATTAGGCTCTGTACTGAGTGTAGAGCCTGCTTAGGATTCTCTCTCTCTTCCCCTGTCTTCCCCAGCCTCTTCACCCAACTGCACTCCCACATGAGCGTGTGTTCTTAAAAAAACTCTTAAAAATATTTTTAAATCAAATCTTTGAAAAATAAAAAATGAGCAAAGGATTAAGGATTTTATTTATTTATTTGCAAGAGAAAGCACATGGGTGGGGGGGTAGGGGAAGGGGCAGAGGGAGAGGGAGAGAATATCAATCAACTCCCCACAGGGTTTGATCTCACAACCCTGAGATCACGACCTGAGCCAAAACCAAGAGTCAGAGGCTTAACCAACTGAGCCACCCAGGTGCCACTAAGGATTTAAATAGACATTTCTCCAAAGATACACAAATGATCAATAAGCACATGAAAAGACACTCAACATCACTAACCATTTGGAAAGGCAAATCAAAACCACAAGGAGATATTAAGATGGCTACTATCAAAACACAGAAAACAAGTGCTGGCAAGGATGTAGAGAAATTGAAAACTGGTACAGTGCTGGTGGGAACATAAAAAGGCTCAGTCACTTTGGAAAACAGTACGGCTGTTTTTCAGAAAGTGAAAAATGATATTAGCATATGATCCATCAATACCACTCCTGGGCATATACCCAAAAGGAATTTAAAGCAGGGCCTCAAAGAAATACCCACACATCCATATGTCCATAGCAGTATTATTCACAGAAACCAAAAGGTGGGAGCAATCCAAGTGTCCATAAGCAGACAAAAGGATAAACAAAATGGGATACATGCAGACAATGGAGTATTATTCAGCCTTAAAAAGGAAAGAAATTCTGTCACAGGCTACAACATGGATGAACCACGAGGACATTATGCTAAGTGGCATCTATCAGTCACAAAAATATAAATTCTCTATGACTCCTCTTGTTTGAGGAATCTAGAGTAGCCAAATTCACAGAAGCATCGAGTGGAACGGTAGTTGTCAAGCACAAGGTAGAGAGGGTGGGTGTTGTTTATTATGTAGAGGGTTTCAGTTTGGGGAGATAATAAAATTCTGGAGGTTAGTTGCAGAGCAATGTGATATACTTAACACTATGGAACTAAACTACATAAGATGGTAACTTTTATGCTATTCATATTTCACCACAAATCAATTTTTTTTTACTATAACTGTTAAATTTTTTAAAATCAAAAAAAAAAAAAAATGGGCAAGTTACTCAAGTAAACATTTCTCCAAAGAAGTTGTGAAGATGTCCAACAAAAACATGAAAAGATGTTCTAGCATCTCTAGTCATCAGGGGAATGCAGATGGAAACCACAATGAGATACTGCCTCATACCCACTAGGATGCTGATCCCTAAAAATGAAAAGGAGTGGGGTTTTCTGTTTGTTTGTTTTAAAGATTTTATTTATTTGACAGAGAGAGACAGTGAGAGAGGGAACACAAGCAGGGGGAGTGAGTGAGGGAGAAGCAGGGAGCCCGATGTGGGGCTTGATCCCAGGACCCCTGACCCTGACTTAAGGCAGACACCCAACGACTGAGCCACCAGACGCGCCCAGGAAAGGCAGTGTTAATGAGGATGTGGAGAAACTAAAACTCTCACACACTGGCAGAGGGAATTTAAAATGGCTCAGCCACCATGGAAAACATTTTCACAATTCCTCAAAAAGTTAAGTACAGAATTCACATGTGAGGGAGCTAGTCTATTCCTAGGAATTGAAAACAAGTGTTCAAACAACAACAACAATTGTACACAAATGTTCACAGCAGCATGAATCACAATACCCAGAAGGTGGAACAACCCAAATATCCATCGGCAGGTAAACGGATAAACAAACTGGTATATCATGAAGTGGAAGGTTATCTGGTCCTAAAAAGAATGAAGTATTGACACATGCTAGAAAGTGGACGAACCTTGAAAACAAGTGCAAGTCAAAGAAACCAGGCACAAAAGGCCACATATTGTATGACTGAATTCAAATGAAATACACAGAATAGGCAAATCCAAAGAAAAAGAAAGCAAATTAGGGTTGCCAGGGGCGGGAAGGAGGAGAGAATGGGGTATGACTGCTAATGGGCACAGGGTTGCTTTTGGGGTGATGAAAAAGTTCTGGAAGTATAGAGTGGTGATGATTGCACACCATGTGAATGTATTTAATTCCACTGAATTGCATACTTCAAAATGGCTAAAATGGTATGTTATGTGTACTTTACCACAATAAAAAAAATAACTAAGAATGTACAGGACTTGCATGACACAATTAAAAGGCTTGAACTTATCTACACATACAGAACATGACAAGCACCAGCTGCAGAATGGACTTCCTTTACAAGCCCACATGAAACATCGAAAATTGTGCATCTGAAGAACATGCACTGAGCCCCTCTGCCAGCTGTTTTATTCCCTCTCTAACCGGAGCTGTTTCTGGGGCCCTCGCAGGCCCCACCTTCCCGAGATGCCCACATCCACCATGGAGTGCAAGGGGGACAGCTCCAAGCAGGGGAAGCCGCTCCCGCTCCCGTGGAGAGCCTCTGGAGAGCTCACAGAACTGCAGCCAGGCCCCAGGCTAAGTGCCATCTCCTAAAGCCACAGGAAGCATACACTGCGAATCAGAGATTTAGTGAGGTAAGTAACTTGCCCCAGGCCATACAGCTGTCATGTGAGGAAATACAGGGGACTCTGGCCCAGAACCCTTTCCCCTGATCCTTTTGCAATAGTGCTTTAAGAGAGAACACCGGGATCCTCAAGGTCTACTGCCTGTAAATACCACCACCCTGACCCACCCACAAGAGCACCAGGAAGAGGCTGGTGTTTCTCTTCAGCCACTGGCACTGAGGTGGGCCAGTGGCAACGAAGGCCCACCCAGCTTAGGGGACTCCTCAGCCTAAGGAGTCACTGGACAGTGGCTACTGCCATTTGTAACCATGAGCAGGCCTTCTAGAACTTGGCACGGCAGGGTCCTGAGGTTGCCCTGAGGCTCAACCAAGGGTGCAGCATCTTTAGTGCTCTTTCTAAGGTGTGCTAGCAAAACTTGCTCTCCGTAAACAGAGTGAGCCATCTGGGGGAGCATTAGCTGGTTGACAGGCACTAGCTCTGGTGACATTCCCATGGAATATACTTGTCTTCTCTCCTGTTCCATGCTCAGGCTGCCAGCCCATGACAGCTCTTTATGCCAAAGTCAGCAAGGCTCTCACCCTTCCCAGGCCAGGTGCCCCAGTGTGCCCACCTGAGCCAGCCTGCTCAGGCTGCCGTCAGGCTGCAATCTTCATATTCGTGACCCTCCACAGATCTGCAGGCTAGGCCTTAGGGCTCTCCGTCATTCAAATGTTAATATAAGTAATGAATACCATTGTCATTCTTATGTAATGACATTATTCATAATAAAATCCTCACTAGGTGCCAGACCCTGACAGTTGGTTCTGTGCATATTAATTCTCTCCATTCTCCCCAGGACACTAGTCAGAGTATCATTATTCCCACCTCACAGGGGCATAAGCTGAGGCACAGAGAGGCCCAGAGTCTTGCCCAGCGTCACAGAGCTTCCATGTGGAGGTAAGAGGAGGATCTGCAATTGGGTGTGTCCTAGTTCTTTCTTCCACTCTATGCCCTGGGCTTTCTTGTTTAACTCCAGAATGATACTGGATGCCCTCTTGTCCCCAGGAGTTAATGAAAGATCCCCAAATCAACAGAGGGACTCTGAGCTCCATTAGGTGAGCAATGATGGGGCAGCGACTGGTAGGGCCAGATGAAGTGATGGGGAACACAGAAGGGAACATGGAGATGGGGGGTCTGGGCTCACAGGCATGCACACCACCAGCTACACTTACCACCTGAAGGAGGGCAAGAGAGCCCAAAGAGGGGGGTCCCGGGAGCAGATGGAGGAAAGAAGAAGGAGTTACTGAGCCACAAGCAACACTGAGAAAGCCCAGGGCTGAGAGAACATAGCCTCATAGCCTGGGGCACTCACCTGTCAGTCACTGCCTGGTGGTGGGTCGGGGTGATAAGAATGCCCCTTGAGGGCAACCTACCATTTGAGGGGTGGGGGCTGCCTGGAGCCAGACAATGCAGCGGGGTAAAATTCGGACTTGCAGGACAAGGGTAGGAAGAGCACGAGATCTTTTAGCAATGCCTGGAGTTGACACAGATTGGGGGCACATCTTATCCTGCAAACCCTAAATCCCCTGTGCCTCAGCTGTTCTCATTGTCCTGCTTGGGGACAGGCAGATCTCAGAGAGATAGAGACAGGGCCATGTCTAGAAGCCAAGTTGCCCAGCTCCCAGGTCTGCTTAAAGAACCATGGCCAGCAAGCAGCTGTTAGGAAGGGGGCTGGAGAAAGGAGGAGCCCCAGGACATGGTGGGGAGGATCAGTGAGAAGACACGCCCCTTTCCTGCCTCCCCGACTCACATGTCCATGCAGGTCCGTGTTGAGCAGCATCAGAGCACAGGTGAGTGTATGGATCCCATCTAAATCAGAGATGGTGGCACCCTCAGTGTGAGGACCCAGTTCTTCACCAAACCCAGCCACCCAACTGTCTCCTGACAGAGTCAACCTGGTGGCCTTGGAGACAGGAAGAGGCCAGCTACCAGCCAAACGCACCTCAGGGCCCAGGACCTATGGGATGCTCCCTGCCCCACCCCCACCACAGCACCAAAGTCACTTGCCTGCCCCAGGTGAGGGCCAACCTCTCCTCTCAGAGGGCCCCCGATCACCCTGGGCCTGTTCTAGGCCAGACTCCTGCCTCCTGTGACCGAACTCATCTTGACACTCAGACCCAGGAGCGGCGCTGGGTCCTGGACTATGTCCCTACCATGGCCTGTGTCTCCTCCAATAACTGGCCTCATCCCCCAGGTCCTGGGACTCAGGTCCATTCACAGGGAAAGTCCTGCCGCTCAGTGGACTAAGAGGGCCCCGCCCCAGGACTCCACCCCAGGACTCCCACCGCACCAACAATCAGCACCGCAATGGGGGGCGGGGGAGAACAGAACACCAC
Source organism: Enhydra lutris kenyoni (assembly GCF_002288905.1). Taxonomy (NCBI): domain Eukaryota; kingdom Metazoa; phylum Chordata; class Mammalia; order Carnivora; family Mustelidae; genus Enhydra; species Enhydra lutris. The sequence goes on from NW_019154089.1 coordinate 1,267,193, forward strand.
AGGCCCGAATCTAGGACAGCGGACTCCCAGGCACGAAGAATGACCATAGGCAAGACATTCGGAAGGTGTCTTGTCCAGCATGCAGACCTCATTCCAGGTGCCATAGTTCCTGTGTTCCGTGTTTAGCAAGCAGGACAGAAGCGGCTGTTGGCGGGGTTGGGGGGAAGCCGGGGCCCCGCGGAGCAGCAGGTAGGGCAGGCGGCCGTACCTTCCGAGGTGCTGTCCTCCGGGTTGCACTGGCGGTACCGGCGGGAGAAGTGCGTCAGGACCCGCTCACGCTCCTGCGTCTCCCCCATCAGCGGGAAGGCCTTCAGGAAGGTTCTGGAGGGCAATTTAAGGATGCTGGAGACCTCTAGAGTCCCTCAGTCAGTTTGGATCCTCACCCACGGAAGAACTCGCTGCCACCACCACCACGCATGCGCACACACGCATGCGCACACGCATGCACGCACCACATAAACCCGTCGGAGGGGGCTGGGGCTCCAGTGCACAGGCACCTTCCCCAGGACAGCTTCCGGATTGTGGAGGCTGGGGCTTTAGAATTTCAGCCCTCAATGCTTTCCAGGAAGTAGGCAGGGGACAGACTGTGAGGAATAAAGGCCCCTCAGTTCTGCCGTGGGCCTGCTTCAGGATAAACGCCCACTTCTATATGCCTCCTCTCTGACGAGGCCTGCATGGGCCACACCTGCCCCCACGCCCCCACGCCCCCCACCCCACCTCCTCCTCAGTCATTCCTGTTCCTCACCAGATGTGCCACCAGCTGAACCCCAAGCCCCACCTTGGCCTCCCTCACCCTTCCCCCCCACCAAGTCTGAACTGCCAGTGACTTGTTCTTCACCCTTGATCTCAAACCCTCCTCCTCCTCTGCCCTCATCATACACCCAGCACACTCACTGTGGCCTCCAGACTGGGGCACCCCTGTGCCTCTCTGATACATTGCCCCTGAAGACACGGAGCAGCCTTTCTAAACACACATGCAGTTGAGACTCATCCCTGCTTAAAACCTGTCACTGTCTCCCCAGAGTGCTCAGGATAATAGCCAAGCTCCTCATGTTCTGGCCTTCACAGAACATGTTCCCACCACGCTCCTGTCCCTCCAACCTCACCCCCATCCACCTTCCACACCATATTCACACCCTGGCCAGGACAGGCACCTTTCCAGCTCCATGCCTCTGGGGAGGCTGAAGCTATCTGAAAGGACTTTCCCTCCTCTACTGGGCACCTCTACCCACTTCTCCTGGCCCACTTCAAAAGCCACTGACTTTCAGGGGCCCTGGGAGTTGATCCCAAAACCACAGGGGCTGGGAGATGGGGCCTATGCACCCCTCTTCTTAGGAAGAAAAACTGCAAACTGAGCAAATTTGAGCCTCTATCTGTGCAGGGTTCCTGAGACTAGTTCATTCCTAATTTTGCTATGGTTCATTTCGTTTCTGGAAAGCCCACTTTGCTTTATGCTCTCTCGTGCTGCTCCTGAGGCCCCCTGAGACCTGTGAGCACATCTTGGCCAGTCCTCACCCTCTGAGGCTTCTCAAGGCATCCAACACTATAGGCCATGGTCTTCTTCAATCCCAGGCAGTCAACTGCCATACAAAACACACTGTCTGTCATCTAGTCTCCCCTTCCTCCCACCCCCGGTCTCTCCTGTTCCCTGTTCTCTTCCTCCCATCTGGCACCCAGCTCTGCCCCTCCTCCTCTAACCACACTCAGGTAGGACTTTTTAAAACCCATCCCCCATCCCAGCCTTGACCTGTCCTATCTACAAGCCATCCATCCTTCCCACTCCCCAGGCCAAACACTCCTTCACCAGGGGTCCTCCCCAAGCCCCAATCCAACACAGCCACCACCAAACTCTCAGGTGTCCCCCAGGCTCAACCTCACCACTGCCTACCCTCTCCCCTGCACTTTGGCCTCACCCATCTCTCTACTCACACCAATCTTTCCTTTAGCCCCACTGTCCACCTCAGACCTATCCTCTCCCACCTCAGGCCTATCCTCTCCCACCAGACCCTCTTCAAAAGCCTGCATGCCTCCAGACCAAAGGCCGCCAGCACTACCTCCAAAATAATGCTTTTACATCCAGTATCTTCTGTGGCTTTCCAGTGCCTTTGCAGTTAATCTTCAATCTACTGGGCTGGCATACAAGGCTCTCCAGCACAACACCCAGGCCTCTGATCGTGACCTGACCCACCAAACATCTTCTCCCACCACTCTTCCTCATCCCAGTGCAAACTTCAGACTCAGCTCAGGACAGAGCAACTTGCAGCCGCGCAATACCTCCCCTGAGAACCTGAGAGAAGCCAGACAGAATACATCTCTCTTAAGCTCTCAGGAAGCCACTGGGCCAAACTTCCAGAGAGGAGAGAATGGAGGTGAGGGGTTAATCTACAGATAATTTTTCCTTGGGGCCATTGCTGATTATGTGCAAAGGCAAGAGGCAGAAGACTTGGTTTCAGAGAGCTGAAGACACAAACCTGGAGACCTGAGGGGTTGTGAATATATGGCCAATATTCCCTTTGAGAAGTCTGCCAAATTCTGAAGATGTGAGGGGCAGGGTGCTAAGAAGCTAAGCAGAAAGCCTCTAAGAAGTAGAAGGACTGAGTTTGTTTTGTTTTGTTTTGACACTCTACCCATATTGAGGAGACACAATTAGGATTCAGGACCCACCAAAGGGAGAGGCCCCAGTGAACACACTAGGCTTCTAGTGGAAAGCCATGCGGGCCTCCACCCTGTGATTGGAGATCCCTGAGTTTACCAAACTTTGGTACAGCCTTTCCTCAGCTCAGCCATGGTCAGATTAAGAGTACACCCCCTGCCCCACCTCTAACTGCCTAGCAAAGGACAAGGTAAACTTTAGCTAGAGGAAAACACAATTATCTAGAACCTCTCTAATTTTATACAAAATGTACAGCATCTCATAAAAAAAATTACTGAGCGTGCAGAGAGACAGGATGTATGATGGAACACCAAGAGAAGAACAAGAGACAAAAGAAACAGATGAGATGATTCCAATGATACAGATATTGGGATGAGCAGGCTTTGAAATAAGGACTTTGAAATAACTAGGATTAGTATGTTCAAAAAGAGAGGGAAAGATGGAGTAAATGAATGGAAAGATGAGAAATCCCCCCCCCCAAGAATTAGAATCTATTTTTTTATAATTTAACAAAATGAAAATTTTAGGGGCTCCTGGGTGGCTCAGTCATTAAGCATCTGCCTTCAGCTCAGGTCATGATCTCAGGGTCCTGGGATCAGAGTCCCACATCGGGCTCCCTGCTCAGCTGGAAGCCTGCTTCTCCCTCTCCCATTCCCCCTGCTTGTGTTCCCTCTCTTACTGTGTCTCTCTCTGTCAGATAAATAAATAAAATCTTTAAAAAAAAGAAAGAAAGAACATTCTAGAACTGAAAAATATAATAATAAAAAGTAAAAAATTCAATAAATGAATTTAACAGCATATTAGACACAGAAAAAAGGGTAAGTGAACTAAAAGCAGGTCAACAGAAAATATCCCAAGTGAAGCAGAGAAAAAGGAATGGAAAATACATTTTATTAAGTGTGGGAAACATGTGGGACACAGTGAGATCTACCATCTGGGGACCACCCCCCACTTAGCACAGAGATTGCGAATCTCCCTACGCCCCAAGGGCTTGGCCTGCTGTCTCCCTGTGGGCCCTGCCTGTCGACTGGCTGGACACTGGGCTGCCCTCTATTCCCTACCCTCCACCCCCTGGAGCCTGCACCTGACCCTCCTGAAGGCTACTGTCTGCATCCAAACACCAGAGGACCTGAGATCAAACCCCATTTTTGCCATCTCCTCCCTCAGGGACAGAGGGGGAATCACTTTACCTAATGACTGGTTCCTCATTTGTGAACAGCAGTCCTAACACCTATGCTGCAGGGGTGTGGTCAGGATGACGTCCAAAGCGTGTGGAAAGACCCATCCTGTCTGGCAAAGAGGAAGTGCTCAAATACTGGCAAGTCCTTTGCCCTTCAGCTCCAGAAACCTCAAGATGACATTCCCACCTTCCTACGCTCAGCCATCCACCAATTACCAGGTACTGTTGTGCTCATGGCCCCTTCTCCACAGCCTTCCTGGGAGGGTCCAGAGACTCACCCAAGGTTGCACAGCAAGCTTATGACAGAGCTTACATGAGAATCCAGATGTGTGGCCTGTGTCCCATGTGGATACCCCCCAATCCCAGCCCCACTGACCTGAGCGCTCGGTCCAGGGTCAGGCCCGAGAAGTCGAAGAAGCTGAGATACTCCCCGGCCACCAGCCTGCTGAACTCATTGCTGTCAGGAGAGCATGGGGTGTTCGTTAGAAGCAGGGCACAGCCACCAATAGGAGGCACATGGGCAGTGAGCCTTGGGGGACCCAGAGCCACCCACCCGACCTGCCCTTCCCTAGGCTGCCTTTCCCCTGCCAGCCAGCTGGGCTATGACAGTCCATCCTTGGGTTGGAGGGGGTCAAGAAGGCTTCCTAAAGGAGATGAGGTCTCTGTGAAGACAGCAGACCTATAGGAAAGTAAGAGCCAGTGAGGTGAAGGGAGTAGGGAGACCGATGACGCGAAGTGTTCCCAGTAAAGGAAACTGCACTAGTCCAAGTAGCTATCAGCAGGGCCCTGTGGCCAGAGCCAGAGAACAGGAGCAGTGGCAGCAAGAGATGAGGTAGGGAGTGGGGCACAACAGCCAAGGGAAGGATGGGTAGTGTTCAGGAAGGGGGTGAAGAAGGGAGGGGTTGAGTGAGTGGGTCAGATCTATGTGTGGAACACTGTCTGCTGAGTGGAGACCACTAAGGGCTGCAGGGGCTGCAGGGGCTGCTTCCTAGAGAGACAGAGAGTTTGGGGAGGAGTGAGATTTCCAAAGCAGAATCCACAGGCAATGGAACGGTGCAGCGTATGACCCCAGGAGGTGGGCTGTGGGGAGGTGTCCAGAGCTGGACATCAGGTGGGGCTGGATGTCCCAGTGTGAGAGATGGCAGCTGCTTAATGGTTGGAGAAAGGGGATGACCCCAAGCGAGAGAAGGGTGCAGACCTAGGACGGAAATCAGAGGAAGCCCCTCTTAAGGGTGGAGGCCAACTGAGGAGAGAGAGGGCGCCCCTGAAGGAAACAGAAACACAGCCAGAGAGAGCCAGGGGTGCAGTGTCTGGGAGGCCAAGGGAGAGTTTCAAGAATATTGGAGAGATGAATTCTTGTCAGAAAAGAGAACAAATTTCCACCTGAACCTATACAAGCCCCAAGCTTTCCCCCATTTACAGGAGACTTGGGACTGGGGAAATAGAGAAAGTGTGACATAACTCCATGGGGACACCAAATTCAAATCATGGAAAATTCTTCCTGACAAATGGCTCCATTTCTTCTACAGATACATGGCCTTAGAAAAAGGAGGCAGCCTGGCAGCCTATTAAGAGACTTAAGAGGAAAAAAAGAGACTCAAGAGACATGGTGCCCAAAGGCAAAGCATGGACCTCATTTGCATCCTGATATGAAGAAGCATTTCTGAGACAAAATATTAAACTAAGACTAAATGTTAGACATTCTATGGAATGTTGGCTAGTTTTGTTAAAAATTATAATGGAATGATGATTATATTTAAAAATCTTCATCAGTTAGAGACACGTACTGAAGTGTTTATGGATCAAATGACAGAGTGTCTAAAATATGCCTTAAAATATCCCAGCAAAATGGGTCGGGGGTGGGGAAGGGGGATGTTGTTAACTTTGAAGCTGAGTAATGGGTATGTGGAGATTTCATGTATTTTCTCTGTTTTTGTGTATGGTTGAAATTTGCAAAACAAAAATTGTACTGAAGGAAAAAGAAAGGAGTGGGGTATGTCTGCAATGTTGAGGAGGGATAAACTGAGGCCAGGTAGCAGCCCCTGAACTCAAAGACAAAGGCTGCTAACTTGGCCCTGACTTGGAAAGTCAGCTGAAGGCAGATGGTGGGAGGGGAAGCCTGCCCCAGGGGTTGAATGTAGAGAGGGGGAGTGCACTGAGGCCACCTAAGGCAGAAAACTTGAGAATTCTGACTGCCAAGAAGCTGGGAGGAAGTGCAGTTGTGGAAGAATTTTTGTTTTCAGATGGGAGAGACTTAAGCAGGTTAGGTGCTGATGGAAACTCTTGTAGAGGAGGGGCTGAAGGACAGAAGGCTGCAGATCAAACATAACCTAGGCTCCAGGAGAATGTCATTAAGTTGAAGGTGGGGGTCACAGTCCAGCAGGAGAGGTGAGGCTTCAAAGTCATGATGTAATGTCTGGACTGGGGCTGGGAGGCAGGAGCAATGGTGAGGCTAAGAAAGGTAAAGGAGGAAGGGGGGGCGGGGCTGGGGGAGGAGGGAACAGGGGTTGGGGGAAGGATCCCAAGCAGAGCTGGCCTCAGCTTTTTCAGTCAGTTTCGACTTGGGGCCTAGGGGTTGGACTGCCCCTTTGACTTGAGAGCTGTGACTGCCTCCCCATCTCAGAGCCTAAATGTGGGGATAAGAGGCCCCCTGGAGGAAGGGCAAAGGCAGGTGGCCATGCTGAAGTCAGAAACACATGGGGTGTGTCTGCTGATTCCCTCAGTCCCTGCCTGTCCCCCCATCCCCACACAGCCCCCAGCACTTCCATGTGGCTAGTTCACTTTCCCCAGTCCCAGGGCCAGGGTTGTGCTTTGGTGGCTTCAGCCCCCTTAGCCAGTCCCAACAGACTGAGAGTGGGCTTAATGAGAGCCAGGAACCCCCTCCCAGTTCCTGGGTCCCCAGCAGTCCCCGCCCAGGCCCAGGTTCTCTTCTCCCCAGCCCCGCCCCCCTGCTCTGTCCTCACTACCATCTCCACAGTCCCATAACCACAGGCCACATTGTACTCCCCAGCCCCAAGGGACCGCCCCACCACCACCTCCCCTCCCTGAGAGCATGGGCCTTTGCCCAGGCAGCCCAGAAAGGAAACAGATTTAGGGCAAGGCCAGGAATGAGGACAGTAGCAGGAGGAGGAGCTCTTGGGGACTATTGGGAACACCCCAAGCACCAGACACCCTTGACAGTAGTCACCCACACCTCCTTCAGGCTGAGGAAGACACTAGGTTTGCCCAGGGTGGGGGGTATGCAAACAACTCACTTCTTGCCTAGCTGCCGGGCAACGTCACAGCGCTGAAAGCCCTCGAGGTGGTAGAGGCGGCGGGCCAGCCGGCGAGCTGCCTCACTGACACCCTGGCACCCGTTGGCCAGTGGGTCTGTACTGCCCGGCTCCAGCCCCTCCGAGCTGCTCAGTTCTGAGTCCGAGTCTGAAAAGCCATCCTTTAGGCTGGGGTCGCTGCACAAGGAAGGTGGGGACAGAAAGAAGGGGACCAGGGTCAGAGCCCCGGGAAGAGGCTGGGAGGTCTCCCCAGGCCTCTGAAAACCACCCAGGTACCAAAGCAGGGGCAGAACTCCACTGTATCAGGAGGGAATCTAGTCAGACTTTTAGAAGAGCCCCGCAGTGAAATCACTGGAAGCTACATAATCCACACATCACAGCTCTCTGGCCCCACCACGGCTAGAAGGGCTTAAGAGGGAAGCAGGGAACCTGAGGACCGGGGTGGGAGGTCTGGGATGCCACAACCATAGAAAGGGCTTGTTCACTCTGGGCACTGGCTCGCCCTCATCTGCGGTGCCTGCTCTGGGTCTCAGTTTCCCCATCTGCCTAACGTTTCTCCCAGTTCCCAGCGTAGGCTCTGCCTCACCTGGCTGAGTTCAGCAACTTGTCTGTGTCCTCCTCCTCCTCCTCCTCCTCCTCCTCCTCCTCCTCCTCATCCCCACCTGGACCCCGGGGTCCATCTTCATGGAAGCCATTGGGCACAGCTGTGCGAGACAGGCGGCTCAGGACGTTCTCTGATCGGCTGCTGGAGATGGAGCATCGCAGGGGGCTGCCCAGCTCCCCATCACCACCAGCTGCTCCCACGTCCCCCTCAGGCCCCATGTCCCCAGTGCCCAAGCTGGCCCCTGGCTCGGGGCTATCACGGGCCCGCTGCTGGATGAGGGGTGTTAGGGGGGCCTCAAAGCTGACACAACTGTCACTCTCATCCGTGAGGCTCAACACATCCAGGGAGTCGAGGCTGCTGTACTGGGTTCCCCGAAGCAGATCTGACTCCACGATCTTCTCAAATGTGGCACTGAAGCCGTCCCGCACATCCGGCTCTCCCGGGCCACCCGGCCTGTGGGATGCAAGGACCAGTCACCATGCTGCCAGGGGGCCTCCCTTTCCACAGGCTAGGATGGCACCCATCCACGTCTGGGAGCTCCACAGGGGCAGGCTCAGGCATGGATGATGTCCTGTTTATTCTTTCAGCCCAGACTTTCTGGGCATGAGATGCCAGATGCTGGGCTGCGTGCTAAGGTACAGCAATGAAAAACGATGGACGTGGTCCTCCCCAGTGCCCACCCTGTCTCTGGCCCAGAGTAGGCATCATTTATTTGTCTAAATGAATGAATGGGAGGCCTCTTCCTGCACTGTGGCCCAGGGGCTGCTGCCTCCAGGCTTCCCAGAGCCACGTGGGTATCCCCCATCACAACTAGGGTCATGCTGGGTCAAAACTTTGCCATCCCCACAGCCTGAGAGGCTCTCAGCTTATCCAACCACACTGTAACTCTCAGGCTTGGCCTTAATGTCACCTCCTCAGAGAGACTGAGGAAGGCAGGAGCACATCACCCACCTCACCGGCCCCTCTCCTCATCCTCCATGCTCAGGGTATCTCCTCCCTAGCTGCCAGCCCCTGTCAGCATTTCCCATCTGTTCCCCAGTCCCACCCCTCACAAGGCCAGGGAATAGCCAGCACACAGTCTGCGCTCAGTAAACCCTGCTGAACTGCGGGCGGGGTGAACCTACAGGTATTTATCAGCCCCCTGGCTTCCCAGTGCGCCGAAGCCACAACAGGGCCTTGTCCTGTACCTGCAAGAGGCCTTTGGGTTGGCAATTCCTCTGCCACAGGGCTCTTCCCTCATGCTGAAGCCCTCCTTCCTCACCCCTTTCTTCATGAGGTCTGCCCTGAGTACCCTCTTTATAATTGGGACCCACCTCCAAACACCTCAGCCCTTTTTTCCTACTTGATTTTTTTTCCAAAGCACTTACCCCCCCTTCCTACATACTATATAATTATTACTTTCACGATTTATTATCTATCCCCCCCCCAGACCCTGGGTTCCATCATAGTAGGAATTTTGTATGTTCTGTTCACTGAAGTATCCCCAGCACCTAGAATAGAACACACTGAGGTAAACTGAGGCATCCCAGGAGGATTCTTACCCCCTGGGGAGATACATAGGGAAGACAGGTAAGGAAGAGGAGACACTGAAAAACAGCAAGATCAAGAGAGATGGAACAAAAGAGCCACAAGAAGAAAAAGAGAGACAGAGGAAGAAAAATAAGAGAGACAAGAAATAGACTGAGAATAAGAGAAAGAGAGGAAGAGACAGAGAGAGAGACAGAACATAGAGACAACGAGGAGAAGAGACCCAAAGGAAGAAGCAGGCTGAGTCCAGCCCATTTCAGATACATCAAGGTCTGCCTTTGCAAAGTGGCACACCCCTCATTCCCCCTGCGGATCGGCCACACACTGCTTCTCCCAGCCCCTGTGGCCTCAGAGAGTCCAAGCTCTATTTGGAGGACTGGGAAGTACCCCCTCCCCTCAGACACCTCCTTGGACCCCAAGTCTGAGATGTGGTCCTACTGTGTTCCCTGCAAAAACATACTGACCTGAGAGAGGAACTGGAGTCCCAGCCCATTGCCCCCTGCCCAGTTCCAGCAGACTGAGACCTCAGCCTCATTAGGCCTTCTCTTGCTGGAGAAGCAAGTGGAGAGGGGGGCAGGAATCTAAGAAGTAGCAGGGCACCTGGCAGTAAGCTGGGGTAGAGTTGTCTCTGGTGACCTCCAGGAGGAAGGGAAGGAACATAAGGGTCACTGCCCTGGTTACCAGAGCAGATGCCAGACACCTGTCCAGCAAAGGGACCTCTGCTAGGCCTGTGCTAGTTTCCAGAGACATCTGAATAATACAGATCTCTGCCCTTGGGGGAGCCCTCATCTCACTGTCAGAGCCTGAATGGTCTCCCCCATCTCACTGTCTCCCACCCTCTCATGCACCAGAGCAGACCTGAGAGGTGGTCCTGACAGAGGCTTGAAGACCATTAGCCTAATCTCCAAACTTCCATCTGCCCCTACCTTCAGCCATCCCCAATAAATACACCACATAAACACAAACAGTATGCTCCAAGAAGCCCCAGACCCTTGTGTGCCCCCTACTGCGAGCCAGGTAGCGGCCCTAGGACCTTTCTGGATGGAAACACTCCCAGCCACAGGATACCTGGTACATGCAGGCACCCAGCCTCACGTACTTCCATTCCTATCCACAAAGCTTGCCACACTCAGCCCTAGACCTGGACATGCCGACCCAAGTGTGTACCCACAGATGCACAGGCCAGGCACACACAACCTCCCCCAGACACACACACGAAACCACACAGACCCATGCATATCCATGTGTTCATACATTCCTATACCCACAACAATGCACAGGCCAGACAGACACGTGCATGCCACCTACGCATACTTGCTTGTCCAGGCCAGGGCCCACAACTGTACACACTAAGCCTTCTGTACCACACTAAGACTTTGCTTTTCTCAGCCCACCCTGAGGTCTTCTAGACATTTCCTGTCCCATCCCCACCCCTCCCACCCACCCCCATCCAACTAGCACCTCCAAGACATGAAGGTTTCTCCACCTCCTACTGAGGATAATAGAAATGGGACTGTAACTGCATTAAGTAGGACTGAAGTGAGATTCCTAGTAGAACCTCCAGAGGGCACTCAAGTGAGGAGCAAATGGCAGGGATTAACCCACAAAGTCTACTTTTTTGAGGTCAGTTACAGAATTGGGAGATCTTCATCTCCAGGAAACAGAGGGATGGACCAGATGACCTTCCACATCAAAGCATTTTGGAATTCAACTCTACTGCCCAACCTTGGTTGGAGGATGGTGTGTGGTTCTCCAAACCCACGTGGATACAGCCCATGATGGTTTGGGAGGCTTTGGGGGTGGAAGGCACAACAGGCCTGCTGGCTTTTGAAATCTAATGGCTCTATCCTTCCAAAACACTCAGAAGCTGGGCAAAACAGGGACATGAAATTCTCACTGTATAGAGGAGAAAAACAAGCCCCTGAGAGGCTAAGTGGTTAGAACCAGGCCACACAGCACTGGAAACAGCCAAATGTAGTGAGCCCCCAACCCAAGACCCCACTTACCCCAGCTGAGTGTCCTCAGTGTCCAGACAGAGATTCTTGGAAACATTGTCCCCCTCTGCCAGCCCACCAGCCCTCCAGGGTCTGGACTCTGTAGAATCTTCCAGAATATTTGAGTCTGGCCCCAGAACTAGGCCATTGGTGAAGGAAAGGCCAAGGCTGAGACTATGGAGAGCCATGTCCGGGCCCTGTGTGGGCTCCTCAGTGTCCACCAGAGTGCCTCTCATCTCATGAGCTGGGCTGTTGTAGCTACTGTTCAGGTCCTGACTGTATGCCATTCCATTCTGGACCTCAGGTTCTTCCTCGGGCTCCAAGCTGGGGTCCCAGGCAGCACCACTTTCCACAGGTAGTACAGACAGAAGCTTATCCTCATCCATGGCCGCCACTACTTCCTCCCCGTGCTGACTGCTCCTGGAACTCCCCTAGACCCGGAGGGGAATGAAGAGATGAAGAGGTGAGTCAGACAGGACAGGTGCCGAGGGGTCTAAAACCCAGCAGGACCAGCACTGGGCAGCCTGCCTGGGGACAGGAGGATGGTGAGACGATCTTCTCAGGACCTCCTGGCTGGAATACGGGTTCAGACTGTGGCACCCTAGGGCAACAGTCCCGCTCAGGCCAGCTCATCTCTCCCCTGACCTGCATTCATCCTGTGTGCCCAGTCCTGCCTTCCCTGTTACCTCTTACATGTGTCTGTTGTGCCCTCCAGAATCTACCAAAGCCCTGTGAGAAAAATCCAGGTTGGGAGGAACTAGGAAAGGGTCCAGGACTTCTCCAAACCCCCTCCCTTTCCTGCCTGTATATGAGGTAAGCAAAACTCCAGACTGACAGCAGCCGGTCCCCTTGTTTCTTTCCAAGTTCTCACCAAGTTCTCAGGAGCCAGAGAAGAGTGAATCTGTGGGTGAATGGAGGGAAATGAGCTGGGGATGCCTTCAGAGGGAGATTTAAGAAAGGAGACAAGGAAGTCAACAGAAGTGCAGCTTCATCAGAACCTGACGCCAACCCAGAGAAACCAAGCTGAGGTCCCAGGGCAGCCATCCCAGGCCCAGCATGAGGCGCTGTCCAGGGTGCTGGGCGGATGAGCCGCCACCCAGGACCCTCACCTACACAGTCTGCCTGTCTTCTCTGCCCAGCGCCCAGAGCCCTGGCTGTGCGAGGAGAAAGGATGAGCAGGACCTGGGGATCCCCTCCACACCGGGACCCCCAGAGCTCACCCAGCCTTGAGGAGGGATGCCATGGAACATTCTGGGGAGAGCACCAGAAGGGGAGCTAGGCCCTGCTCTGCCCAACTCACTGAGTGACCCCATGTGGGTCCAAGTTGGGCCTCCTTACCACCCCAGCCAGGCCTGCCCCCCACTCCCCTCTACCCTGCTTTGGGTCTTTACCTCCTCTTAAAATGAGGAGATGCATTTTTAGCTGTTATCTCCATCCCTACCCCCTTTTAAAGCTGATCAAAACCAGCCCACAATTCCCAGAGGCTTGCAGCCCAAGCTAATCTCAGACAAGAGGACAGATGCAATGGGCTAGTTCTAGCTCCCCCCCAACCCTGTCTCTGCCCCTGGCCCCACCTAGCCCCTAGGCTATTTCTGTATCACCTCACCCCACCCCATGACCTTTGTTACTGGGGATACAGACCATTCCCACCAAACAACTTCCTTCCTTCAGGCCTCAGCTTCCCCTAATACCCCCAGGCTCTTCTGGAGAAAGGGTCCTGAGGTTTCAGGGGAGTCTGGAAGAGAGAAACTGGTCAGCCTTCTGGGCTGCAGTGGAACAAGTTGCAAGTACTGCAGTAAGAATTTAAGTGAGACCCATTCTTCTTCTACTTGCCTGGTCTGAAGTGTCTCCTGAGGGACTTGTTAAAATAGATAATAAGGCCTTCCCCCCAAACCTCCTAAACCAGAACCTACAGGGATCAGATACGGCAATCTTTTATTCCTTTAAAAAAAAAAAAAAAAAAAAACCATGAGTTAGACTCCAAGAGGAACTTCCCACATAGAGAAGATGAGCCTGGATAGGAAAGTCAGTCTTCTTCTCTGGGGGTTTCCAGGCCCTGGAGGGGGTATCTGCCACCACAGGACCACTTAAGATTCATTGAACCCTCGATTTTCACACATGGAGAAAAGAGAACAGGGTAGACAGGGATCTGGGGCCTCCACCCACCACTCTGAGCATTTCTCCTAGAGTTCTGAAGACGGCAGGAGTGTAAGATTTTACTTAAAAACAAACAAACAAACAAAGAAACAAAAGAGCAACAGAAAACATCTACAGATTAAAAAAACAAAAAAACAAAAAACAAAAAAAAACCATGAAGATCCAGGCAGTAGACTATCTGGGCCCTGATCCTAGGACACCAGGGACCCCAAGGGGCTCGGCACTAAGGATGGGTTCCGTCTGGTCTGCCCTAAATCCCTGCTGCTGCAGCTGCTATTTCAGTCTGCTCCCTCCGGTTGTGTGCTGGGAGCAGGGAGAACAGGAGGTCATCTCCTCAGCTGAGACTTCTGGGTGGGGGGAGCATTTCTAAAGGAAAGAGGAGGGAGACTGGGGACTTCTGGCTTGCTGCCTGAGTTCTAGTCCTCTGGCCTGCTTTCTGGCCCAGGGGCCTGGATGCCCATTGGATGTGGGGCACAAGGCTCCAACCCAATTCCACCAGGGCGCCTCAAGCTCCCACACCCACACATGGAGGCTGAGCCCAGCAGGACCAAGTACTTCCCCTTTGGTCAGGGCTCTGTCTGAGGTCCCAGTGAAGGCTGGGATTTAAAAGCATAAACAGTTTCCCCTTATGCTCATGCTACACCAACCCCAAAGCCAAGGTTATAAACAAACCAAGGACATCTTGGGAGTCCCCTACTTCACCCCCCAACTTTCAGCAGCTGCCTTAGGCTGGCTCCAACCCTACCTGCCCTGCTTTGTCCTCCTGCAGCTGGGAGTAGGATAGAGGTTCTGCCAACACTGGGCACTGGGCCGTGTCCTCAGTTTCAGGGGGTGGGCAGACAAGGGGCAGCATTGAGCTCCTCTGGGCGGGGGGCCCAGAGTCCCTGCCTGGGCTGAGGGCCAGCTGAGCCCAGAAATAGCTGAGCCAGGACACCCCCCTCTCTTTCTGAGCCCAAGAGAGGGGTGCATAAAGGGGGGCTTCAGGTCAGAGGTGTGAAACAATACCCCAAGCCTTCACTCTGAACCATCATGTGCCCTGAGATGCCTCACTGGACCCTCTGGCCTTTATAAACCCATCTTCAGAATGGGAGCATCACCTCTGCTCTCCTTCTTCCCCAGGGCTGGTGGGAGAGCTTGAGATCATGAATGCAAAGAAAGCAGAAATCCAAGGAAGAACAAACTCCTACAGGGATCAAGGGGAAAGGTAGCTATGGTCCACTCTTCCCACCACTACATTTGACAAATGGAGAGACTGAGGCACAGAACCAGGAAAGGCTGCGCCCAAGATTACACAGTTGAGGAGCTGGCACTACAACTCGGGGATAGCTTCCTTCTGTACCTGGATTGGCTGGAGGTGCAGGAGGAGCCCACAGTTTCCCAGGCCCTCCGTCAGATCCTCCCACAAGATCAAGGGCTCAAATATTCAAGCAGGAGATACTACCCGAAGCAGTGACCCTGCCCCCTCCAACCCTGCTGGCAAGACCAAGGGAGGAAATACAGCTGGGCCACAAGGCACTGATCCCAAGCAGAAGCCTACAAATGACAGGCTGGCAGTGGCTAGATCCCCTGCATCCTCTCTCAGCATAAACCAGGCCCTGCTCCAAGCAGGGGCTCCTACTACCCATTGCCCTTGAGATGACCTTGGGATCAGTGGCATCTTTTTCAGCTCCAACTAAGGTGGACCCAAGATAATAATGGAACATTGGCAGGGCCAGGGCTAAATGCCAAACCAGCCACTTTCTGGGACTCAGCTGTGCCTAAGACAACCTTGTCCCCCTCCTCACTCTCCCCATGGCAGCCTGAATGAACTCTGAAAACACAAATCACATTATATCCTTCTCTCACTCATAACCCTCCAATGTCTCCCACTGCTCTTCGATTAGAACTCATCCTCCTTAGCATGGCCTAAAAAAGCCTTGTCTAAGCTGGTTCACTGCCCTCTCCCCATCCCCCACCCCATCAGCCACATTGGCCTTCTTTCTGTTCCCTGAGCTCATTCCCATCTCAGGGCCTTTGCACCAGCTGTACCCTTGGCCTAGAATGCTGTTTCCCTAGATCTCTAAATGACTGCCTCTCCTGTCACTTAGGGCTCAACTCCAATCCTGCCTCCTCATAGAGGCCCTCTCTCAGCACCCTGTACTCTCACACTCCTCCACTGAGCATCCGATCTGCCAAGCATCACTTAGCAGAACTGAAACTCCTTTTTCTATTTTCTTCCTTTATTTCCTGCCATCTCCCTCAGTAGGATGTAAGTTCAGGAGGGTGGGGGCTGGGTCACGTTCACCACCTCCCCCAGAACCTAGCACCAAGCCTGGCAAACAGCGGGCACTCTTTTAAATATCTGATGAATGAGCAATCTGGAGATTTTCATTATCCCTGTTATGGGCAGGAGCTAAGAGATGTTGAGGAATATGCTTAGGGTCACAAAGCTAGAAAGAGGCAAGGCTGGCATTCTGCTTGGAATGACATTGGACTGTCACAGGAATACCTTGTGTGGTGAATTCCATGTAGAGATCCAAACCAGGGACTATGGGAAGCCCAAGGAAAGGTCTGGAGCAGGGCGCCCAGCAAAGAGTGTTCCAGGGCCTGACACACTCTATAAGATAGAGGGGAGAATGCATGGGTACTGAGGCCTGTGTGCATGTCTGTGAGCAAGCATATGGTGCATGCATTTTTTAGCACAAACATACATGCACACACATACAAACACACATGAAGGGAGCTAGGCAGCCCCTCATGTCTACCCTGCATACCCCTAGGTGATGGGGTAGAGATGAGGAGCCCACAGGCCTAGGGATAAGTTTCAGGCCAGCTAGACCGACATCACTGGGCAGCTGGGATTAAAATCATTCTGCCTTGAGAGAAGCCAGGAGCCAAAAACAGACAACTCATTGCTTCAGGTTAGGGTGGGGGATGGGGAAGATACGCACCCACATTGACCTAGTAGCATCAGGTGACTGCATGGGTTTGGGAGGAGATGGGGGAATACAGGCCCACTTGGTAGAAATGGGGATGCAGGAAGCAGAACTGAGGTGGGGAACCCATCGTGCTGAGTACTACCCAGACCAGGCGAAATCTAAGAGCCTGTGGGATGTCTAAGGGTACTTAGAGGCCAGGCAGGCTACACATAGAGGGAAGTGGGATCAGAGAAAATCATTCTGGAATGTCATAATTGAAGCAAATCTGAGACTCGGGTTTTGCCTCCAAGGTGCTAGCAGAGTTTGGGGAAATGAAACCTCTCTCTGGACTCATTTCCCCCATATACGTCAGAGATTCCAAACCATTGCCAAGTCTTGGACTTTGATCATATGATGGCGCTGTGGATCCTACCCAGACTCTCACATATGTGCACAACATTTTGAGTATTTTTGAGAGGCTCAAGGACCCCTGAAGCCCATCCATATGCCTTGGGTATGAACTCCACAAAAGGGACAGTCTTCGAAGATCTCCCACCTCTGCACACTGGACTCTCACAGTGAGTTCAAGTACAAGCAAGGGCTACTTGCAAGGCAAAGGAAATGCTGGAAGCCTTTCATTGTCAGAGCTATTCCATGCCCACTGGGAACCCACTCTGGACATCCCCATTAGTCCCACTATCCTTCCCAGAACTCTTACTGCATGGACTCCCTAGCTTACCCAGATTTTTGCACATGAGCTGAGATTGTCACACATACACGAAATGTATCATCTTAAATAAGATGATCAGTGAAAAGAGCTGGTGTGTGCTAAGTGCTCAGAATGGGCTTTGGCCAGTTGTGTCCCGCGCTATTCATGGGGCCCCCATTAAGCTCCAGGGCTCCCCCAGGAAAGGGCTGGGCCACTGACAAGGAAGCTCACAGGCAGACCCCTCGGTGGAGACCCTGTCCCCCAATGCTCACCATGTTCACCCCCCAAGCCTCTGCCAGTCAAGGAGTCTGGAGGTCAGAGCTCTAAGCACTGTCTCTAGGCACAGACCAGCCTGGTCACATGCCTCTTAATGTCCCAACTGCTTGGGGCAGGCAGAGTAACCAGGATAATAGGAAGGGGTTGTCTACCCAGGAGTCTTGGGAACCTCCCTGCCTCCATTCCTCAAGGTGACCTTAATCCCTCCAAACCCACTAGGTCTGCCCAACTTGGAGCACCTCATACAGCAAAAGGGTCTCAGACTGGGAGTCCAGGACAGCGGGTCAGTGTCCTAACTGTACAGTCAGGAAGATCTGCCTTCAACCCCCAGCTCTGCTGCCTGCAGGCTCTGTGACCTCGGGAAAGCTGCCCACCTCTCTGAGCCTCAGCACCCTCCTCTGTAAAATGCGGGGTGCTAAGAGCATCTGCCTCGTGGGGCTGCAGGGAGGACTGGAAGAGATGGTGTGGGTGCAGCGCTCAGCTCAGAGCCAGGCACAAGTGCTCAGGGAGAGGTGGCAGTCATTGCTTCCCAGAACCCTCTCTCAGGCTGCAGAGGAAAGGGCGGGCTGCCCTCACTGGGGATGGAATGTGCAGAAGAGCAGCACAGGATGTTCGGTAGGCCCTGCAGACACTGGCTCCTGGCAGCCTGTCAAGTGGCTTCCGAGGCAAGGGCTTCAGGGGCCCAGCCTGAGGGTGGAGGCAGGAGAAAGGTTCAATCTGGGGCCCAGGAGGCTGGCCAGATAAAGTGCCCCACCCTTACCTGAGACAGGTGAGGCCCCTCCAGTCCGGACCCCACCAACACTCCCAACCCCAGGTGAGGATCCCTCCTCATGTCCACCTCAAGGCAGAAGAGCAACTCTAAGTGCAGGTGCAGGGCCAGGGTCAGGGCCAGGGCCCTGGACTTCCCCGAAAATATGCCTGAGCCCTTCAAGGGGGTGCCAGCCCATGGTTATCAAGGAGCCCAGCATCACCCTGCTTTCTTCCACTCAGTTTGGGCCCTTGGGGAACCAGCTTTGCCTTGAGTAGTGAGCATCTGGACGGCCTTCTCTTTCTCATGGTTGGGTAGGCAGAGGTCCCCAGGGCCGGGTGCACATTTGCATCTTATCTGCATGTACCCCTTAGCCTGCTGGGATTCTCAGGGGCCTCTGGGCCCAGCTCTGCAAAGGTCCTTCCTTGACATCTTCCAACAACAACGTGCTTCTCTCCCCACCCACCAGCCTCCTTTGCTTAGCATTTGCATACATCCACATACCAGTTTGGAGGCCTCTCAACCCTGATGAAATTCCTGTCTGCTGTCAAATCCCAAGTCAAGTTTACAGCTGGGGCTCAACCTCCAGCTGACTTCCAGAGGGGTGAGTCCTCTGCTATCTGGGTCAACAAGGGACTCGGCTGCTCTGGCTAAGAGACCGGCCATTGCTCCGTCTTCCTGAAGCTTCATAGGGTACCTGGGACTCACTCAGCTTCTTGAGCCCCATTTGACCCATGAGCCCGCAGACCGAGAGCAGAACACCAAGAACTATAATGGACTAAGTGAGCAAAGTCCTCCCAGTCATCCCCGTGTCAGCTAACACTCCTGACTGAAAGTGGATCTGGGGCCTCCATCTCTGAGCAGCCGCTGCCCACCCCAGCCCACAGTCCGGCTCAACAGCCAGGAGAGATGAACCAAGAAACCTCATCCTCCTTTCTCTCTGCCCAAGTTTTACTTAACTCTTACTCCCTAGATCCTCATATTCTGTCTGCCCCCACCCCCCAAAACCCCTCTATCTCTCTGCATCTTCCCCTCTGACCTTTCCCCCACCCCCTCCCCAACCTCATAATGCTGTTGCCCCATTTGACCCCACCCCTACGGGGTACCCTGTCATCCTCTTCTCCCCCTCTCCTCGCCTGTTCCTGTCTCTGCTTTAGGACTTCAGCACAGGGTCTGACCAAGGTTGTGGTCTCCTTGAGGCAGGATAAAGGCAAGCAGCATGTGCATGAAGCCAGCAGGTGTGAAATGGGCTGTAGGAGGCCATTCCACTGTGATTGCCCGAACCCATCATTGAGAGAGTCCCTCCTATTCAGCCACAGCCCACTGCCAGAAGATGTGGGACCTGGTCAACAGCCTCATCCCTTGATGGCAAGCACATGGGGTGATGGCAAGCACAAGGGGATAGGACAGAAAGAGAGGAGTCAGGAATGACAACAGCATCTGGGCCCTGAGCTCTGGGAAGCTCAGAGCCATTCCTGAGATGGGGAAGACTGGGCAGAGCAGGTCTAGGGAGGAATATCGGGATCTCAGCTTTGGACAAGTTGAGTTTGAAGGGTCTACTAGACACGACAGTTGAGATGTTAAAAAAGCTACTGGAGCTCAGAAGACAGCTCAAAATTGGGGGTACAAATGTGGGAACTGGCAGCATGTGGAAAGGTGTAGCCACAGGACCGGATGAGGTCGGCACAGGAGTGGAAGTAGAGGGAGACAATGGGCCGTGCAGGGACTGAGTCCTGGGACACCACCATGTGCAGAGGTGGGGGCGGGGTGGAGCAGAAGGAAACTGAGTAGGACCAACCACGAGGCCAGAGGCAAACAAGAAAGGATATGTTGGAAGTCAAAGAGAATATTTCAGGAATTGGAAAAAACTGAATGTGTCAGATGCTTCAGATGGGGACTGAGACTTGGCCACTAAGGGTAGCAACATGGAGGTCCGTGGTGACCTTGAGAAGAGCAGTCAGCAGAAGGGGGTGAAAGCCCAGTTGGAGTGGAGTCCAGAGAGAGAGTGGAAGGAGGACCAAGAGATAATGAGTCCTGATAACCCTTCTGGGGAGCTTGGCTACGAAGGAGAGCAGAGATGCAGCAGCTGCTGGACAGAGAACACAAGAGAGCCACCTTGTAAGACAGAAGAAACAAGAGCAAGGGCCTGCTGATGGAAGGATCTAGTACGGGAGGAACTGACAAGGCAGGAGGGCGCCCTGGCTGCAGCAATGCCCTCGAGCAGGCACGGTGGGGGACAGTGTGTAGTGCACAAGGAGAGGGGCAACCTTAACCAGAGAAGGCCTCACCCCCAGCGACAGGAGGCCAGGCAGAGCCATGGGGGCAGGAGCCGGTAGAATGTCACACTGCAAGTCTGGGAAAGTCCCTATTGCTTCTGTTTTCTCAAAGAAGTAGGAAGCAGGATCATCAGCTGAGAGGGAGGATGGGGAATGAGGGGCAAGAATTGAGGGTAGCAGACAAAGTGTGAAATAGCCAGCTGGTAGTGGGAAAGGAGATGGCCTCAGGACCTATGGTGGGAATGACGGACAGCACTAAGGACTCACCTGAAGCTCACAGTTTTGAGGCAATTTCAAGTGAGACAGGTCTGGGTTGTGGTTTTTCTCAGCCCTGCTCAGCTGTTCAGGGGCAGATGTAGAGCGGGCTGGGTGGCTGGGTGTTGGATTTAACCAGGGCTGGGGTTTCACCAAGAAAGTGTGAAGAAGGGGCACCTGGGTGGTTCAGACGGTTAAGTGTCTGCCTTCAGCATGGGTCATGGTCCCAGGGTCCTGAGATCAAACCCCACATTGGGCTCCCTGTTCAGTGGGGAGTCTGCTTCTCCCTCTCCCACTCCCCCTTCTTGTGTTCCCTCTCTTGCTGTGTCTCTCTCTGTCAAATAAATAAATAAAATCTTTAAAAAAAAAAAAAAAGCCTGAAAGCCCCCCACCCATTCCCTGCTGTGAGTCATGAGTAGCCTTCCCTCTGCCCTCATCCCAAAATGAGCTTCTGAGAGGGCGGCCACAGGCGGCCACCAACACCTGAGGAATGAGCTTCCCACACACCGTTCCTCTGACCTGGAGAGTAACGTGGATCCCACATACTCAAAACTTCATCCTCCGTCACCCTTCCCAGGCCATCACAACACAGCTCCCTACATCGAGTCAGACGTCAGTGCCTATTTTTTCGACCTCCTCCATCTCTCCTTATCCTCCTCTCCACCTCCCTCCTGCAACATCTGGGTCCCAGCAGGGCCACAGCACCACCAACTCCATTCCCACCATGCATTCCCTCTACATGCCATACAGAGCAGCCCCAAATTCAGTGCCCACCCTCTCGTCCTGGGCCACGTCATGGCAGTCGGACTGGTCCCTATCCACCACACTGGCCCTGCCAATTCCCCTCCATCCTCTTCACACACACCTGTCCCATTACTCTCCTCTCTAAAGACCTTGGTGGCTCCCAGTTCTTTGGAGAAAGGACCAGCTCATCAGCCCACATTCCAGGCCCCACTTCCTTTCTTCCTCTCTTGGACCCCTCCATCCCCTCTCCCCTCACTACTTCCTGCCCCCAGTTGTGGCTCACCCCCATACCACCCCTGAGGTTGGGAGATCCTTGAAGGCCTCATCAGTGTCTGCTGAATCACCCTTCTCCAGTACGTGGTCTGAAGTACGAGCTCAGTCAGTTCTGCTGACCTGGTGTGTGGATGACCAGGTGGGTGAAGCTTCTGGAAGTGGAAAGAGAGAAGAATGGAGTGAAACAAAGGGATTCTTTAGCCAAGTGACCTCACTTAGCTGACCGCCTATTACAGGACTCCTGATGAGAGAAGCACCAAGAAGGAGGCAAACATCGCCTATGGGATACTCTTGCCAACAAATGTTTAAGGTGGATCTACTCGTGAGCAGGCAACAAGACAAATTCAGAATGTGGGACATTCTATAGGAAGAGTGTCAATTAAAAATGACAATGTGACAAAAGACCGGGGCGAAGGAGGGAAGACAGGACAATTGTTCCAGATCAAAGGAGACATAACTAACTGTGATGTGTGATCCTTGAACAAAATTTGTTTTTAAAACAGCTATAAAGGATATTACTGGTACAACAAGAGGAATTTGAGTATGGATTACATACTAGGTTAAACTGTATCATGGTTAAACTTCTTGAGTATGACAATATATAGTCATTATGTAGAAAAACGTCCTCGTCTCAAGAAACTCATGCTGAATTATTCAGAGGTGAAGTGTTAGGGTATCTGCAACTTATATTCAAAAGGTTCAGAGAGAGAAACACAAACATTGGTAAAATGTCAACAGTGGGTAGATCTAGGTCTCTAGGGGAAGGGTATATAAGCGGATGTTCATTGCACCACCAGGTGTGATGAGACAAAAAATTAGGGGGGAAGGAAGGGAGTGGAGGGACACACTCCAAAGAGGGAAGCTCAAGGCCCCACTTGCCTGGACACAAGGCAGAGAGGCAGTCCTGCATTCCAGCAGGCCATGGCCGGATGCTAGGGTCAGCTGGGGCCAGGCAGGCACAGCCCTGGAGTGGCTCACCACCTAAAAAGGGTCAGCTCCCAAGAAGACTTACCAGCGAGCAGACACACTTAGAAGGACAAGGGCCCTGCAGAAAACAACCAGGTCCCAGGGAGACCAGCAAGGCAGCCCTGCCCTACCTCTGCCTGAGCTATGGCAAGAAGCCAGGTGCGGCCCAGGCTCACCACTCCCCCCAAACACCCCTCAAGGGGCGACAGTCTGAGTGTATCCTCCTGTGTGAGGAGCCAGTCTAAATATGGAGCCCCAGACATAAGATGCCGCTCAAAACAGATTTTCCTGGAAAAGACCATCTGGCAAAGGATGTCTAGAACATCTTCCGTCATGGGAGCCAGTGTCATTTTCCTGCAAGCAAATGTCCTGAATGGGAATGCCTTGATCCCACCTCTCTAGAAGACCCTAGCTTAGTGCCTCAGTTTCCCCCAAGATCACTCCCTTGCTCCAGACCGAAAGGCACGCAGTCACCTCCCTCCTAACTTGCATCTCAGGGAAGAAGAAAATGAGACTGGGGACAGAGGTCCAAGCAGCAAACAGTTCTGCTCAGGTACGAATCCTCATTCTGCCACTTACTAAGTGACGCTGAACAGGCAACTTCTCCCTGAGCTTCAGTATCCACCTCCACAAAATGGGAATACTAGCAGTATCTCCCTCTAAAGCCGGTTGTATGAGAGTACTTAGCCAGTGGTAGTGCTCTATAT
The DNA here is from genome assembly GCF_002288905.1 of Enhydra lutris kenyoni. Classification (NCBI taxonomy): domain Eukaryota; kingdom Metazoa; phylum Chordata; class Mammalia; order Carnivora; family Mustelidae; genus Enhydra; species Enhydra lutris. The sequence continues at coordinate 1,290,431 of NW_019154089.1, forward strand.
ATGGAAGCTCAGCGGGGTCATGTCCCCCACTTGGAGACCCTCTCACTGCTCTCAGTATATTTCCCTATACATTGGGGAAAGGGAGCTCTGGGGTGGGCAGGTCCCTCCTCCAGAGATAGGAGGTGAGCAGGGGAGGGCAGCTGGCCCATCTTATTGATTCAGAGATCCCAGGTCACAGAACTTGTAGCTTCCCTGGGAGGCAGGGCTTCTAACCTTCCAGGTGGGGGGTGGAGAATGACTGTACTTGCTCAGGGATAGAGGTTGGGCTTGGAGGTAGTCACAATGCCCCTTACCCTCTCTCCCTCAAGCTGCCTGAGTACCCCCCAATAAGCTGCTCTTGCATGCAGGGTCTGAAGGAGTTAGGGGAACCTAAGAAAGTTCAAATGCCTCTCCTTAGACCCAGGCTGCCCATCTGCCCTGGACAAACCCTGAGCCCTCTCCCTGCTCTCCATTCACCCACCCACCAAGCTCAGCCTGGCTTATCCTGAGCCTGCCAAGAATTTCAGACCCACTTCCATTGTGGCTACTGCTTCTGTTCCTAGTTTCCTTCCAGGGTCCCCCCGCCAAGATGGCCCCAAGACAAAGGGGTAGGCTGGGGCAGTGCCCCCCCTGGGCCTGAGTGGAGACAATGTTCCTAGCTCTGATTCAGGGAGTCCCCAGATTTCTCCAGGGACAGCAACAGTCAGTATACCTCCTCTTAGGAGGGGGCCAGCTGGGCAGGGTGGTCCCCACATCTGGATTCCCTGCCCCACCCCAGCCCCAGCAGCAGGCTCTAAGGACCCCTCCCTCCCTGCAGCTGCCACGGCCATTATGGGCCTTCTCAGCCTTGCCCGCTGCCTGCCACGCCCCCACACAAGCCCCTTTTCTAGCAGCAGAGTCCAGAGCTGGGAAGGTCTGGCCGACAAGCCAGGCTGTCAAAGTTAGGAAACTGGAAACAGAAATAAATCCTCAAAGCTGCTCCGTGGTAAAGGTAGCTGCCAGCAGGCCCCGGCAACCACCCAACCCCCTGGGTCCCCTGCCACCAAGCTGCCATTGGCACCCCGTCAACACACACATGTAGCTCAGATTATACAAAAAGGGGGGGGATCGGGAGGCAGAGCCCAGAAGGCAATCACCCCGCCTGGCCCTGACTGGCCCTGCAGGCTGGCCTGGGGTTCTCTGGTGGCTCCCCCTCTCCCTGGCCCAGACCCGGCCATCCCCGGGCTTCTTCTCCCAGCCCCATCTCCATGACAACCGTATCCTTCGGATGCTCCAGCCGCCACGGAATTGATCTCAAAATGTAGCTTTGTTAGCAGACCCCGGCGGGTGTGGAGGGCGGAGGGCGGCGCCCTCCAGCATGCGTTTCCCCCCAGCATCCCCGCCTGGCCCCCAACCCCACTTCGGGAGAGGCAGGGTCCCGGGGAACGAGGGCCCTTGGGACCAGGTGGCCCCGCGGCCCCACTCACCGCTCCTGGTCCCAGTCGCTGGGTCCAGCCTCTCACGGCGGTGCCATGCGGAGGCCTCTGCTGGACTGACCGTCCCGCTCCGCCTCTGCCTGTCGGGACTCCCCGCGCCCGCTTCAGTCCCTTCAGGTGTCAGAGCCGAGGCTGTTGGAGAAGCTGAGCAGAGATGGGGGGACGGACGGCAGGAGGGAGGGAAGGAAGGAGAGAAGGAGGGAGGGAGGAGCGGGAAGGGCGGGGAAGGGCGGGGGAACTGCAGGCGGGCGGGTAGCGGGAGCAGAGCCGGAGGCAACAGCGGCCACTCCGGCTAGCCCTACAGCCACGCCTCCGCTCCCAGGTCCCCACTGTGTGCCCTGACCCGGCCAGGGAGGGTGCGGCCAGCCCCTTCCCGTCCAGCCCCGCGCCCCGGCCCTTTAAGAAAGTGGGGGAGGGGAGCGCTGCGAGGTTCCGCACCAGCCCCCCCACCTCGCCCAGCCAGGCCCCAGCTGTCCTCTAACCCTGGGTCGGACCCAGCCACCACTCCCCCAACCCTGCGCTGCAGGACCCTTAACCTCAGACCCTCAGGCTTGGCTTAGCCCTCCTCCAGCTGAAGGAGGGAACAGGTCCTTGTCCTGCTCCAAATGTCTGTTCCTCCACTTACTCTTTGCCCTCCTCTCCCCACACAAGCCGGGAGACATCCTACCTGGGGTGGGGGATGAGGTGGACCATCTCAGAGATTGGTAAACTGAGCCTGCCCTACCTATCTACCTACTGAGACAGACAGAGGGACAGACAGACCTGAGCCATGGGGTGAGAAGCAGGGGTCAGGACAGAAGATCAGACAAAGCAGAGAGAACCTGAGGGAGGAAGAGGGGAAGGGTGGATCCAATCAAGAATGCAGACTCCCAGCACCAGGTCAGGGGGATAGGCTGCCTAGGCAGAGATACAGATGCTGTGGGCTGTGAAAACCATCTCTGGAGGGACCCACCCCACAGTTCCCCTCATGCTGGTCACCACCTTAAGGACACCCCCCCCACCCCGCCCAGAATCCTAGCTCTGAAGAAGGGTGAGAGGAATGCACCTGGACTAGACACCCAGAAGGACTTCCTAGCCTTGAATCTCCTGCAGGGCAAGAGGCCACCTCTCACATAGGTAATAATGGGCCCCCACCTGTAGGGATCTACAGAGACCGGAAGCTGTGGGAACAGGGGAGGGTGAGTAGGTCTAGTTCCACTAAAGAGGGAGATCAGGGTAGAGTCAGCCCTACCACAGAAAGCCACTTTCTACAACTTTCCTTCCACTCCAGCCCCAGGAGCTGTTCACTGCACTGGGCTTCTTGCCATCTGAGATCTTTGCAGGTGTTCCACCCTCTGCCTGGTCAGGCCTCGATCCTGCTGTGCCTATTGAACTCCTACCCAGGCCTCAAATCCCTGCTTAATGCCCCTTCCCCAAAGAAGCTTTCTCTGACCTTCTTTTTACCCATACGCACACGGAATTAGGGGCCCTCTTCTTAGGGAGCAGAGGGTGAGAGAGGGGAGAGGATTTGCTGATCTATTAGGGCTGTCTAAGCTGTGCAGGTTGGAGTAATTGGAGATGCAGGGTGCGAGCTGTGATTAGTCTCCTCCTCTTCAAGCTGGGCCACAGCTGAAGCTGGGGTTTCACCAACCATGGTGACATGGTGACACCTCCATTATTAACTGTACATCCACCATGTGCCAGAGTCCACAGTACATGCCTTCCGTGTGTTATATTTAACCCTCAGAACAATCCTATAAACCATTTTACAGATGAGAAAACTGAGACCCAAAAGTACTGGCCGCTTGCTTAAGGTTCCAGGAGGTCTGATCCTGTGGACGCAGCCGGGCAGTTGAGAGAGCACTCGGCCCACAACTCTTGGCTGGCCATCAAAGCCAAGGAGATTGCCACAGAGCCCAGAAACAAGGGGGCCACTCTATTTCAAGTGCCCAGGATCTTCTTGGAGGGCACAGAGGGAACATGGCTTCCATGCTGTCCTGCCCTCTGACCTTCTGCCCTTTGGTAGGTAGGGATGGGGGGCAACCAACAGGAACCATGGGCAAAGAAGGAGTCACAGGGCTTCATTTCCACATTCCCCATGCTCAGGACCCATGACCTCAAGTCACAGCTGGACAACATTTCTGAGCCTCCACTTCCTCAACTACCCAGTAAGGATGGTAATATCCCTCTCTTGTGGGGCTGGGGTGGGATGAAAGGAGCTGTTATGCTGAGTGCCCACCCACCCACCCAAGACCTGGCACCCAAGGCACTCAAAGGGCTGTGGTTATTCCAGCTGTAATGAGGGACTTGCTCATGGAATGAATCGTTTACTCTCTGTCCACCTAGATGGACTGTGAGCCCCCTGAAAGCAAGGTCTTTCTTGTTCACAAGGTATGCTCAGTACCTAATGCAATAACTTTATGGGGAAGGAGAGAAAGGAGGCAGGGAGGGAGATAGAGCTGTCTCCCTGCTTAATTTGCCACACAGAACCCCATCCCTCGCCTGGGTCTGCTCCCCATGACTGGCAGCTCTGGGAGCCCTGTTGCACTGGGCAGAAGCTGGCCAGGGCCAGAGGCCTGGGTTCTGATCTAACCTTGTGGCTTCCTAGCTGTGCAACCACAGGCAGCTAGATCTCCTCCCTGAATCTCACTTAGCCGTGTAATGTGCAACTAGCCCAAAGGGCTTGAAGAGCTGTCATGAGCCCACGGATGGCCTCTGTGTGATAGGAGCACTGGACACAAGAGAAAGATTTACTGTGTAGCTACTTTCCTGTGTAGCTACTTTCACCTCCTGGAAGAGTACAGTTTCGGCTAAAAGCACTACATTCCTCAGCCTCCCTCCAATCAGCAGCTTCTCCCGCTTCCTCCAAGTGACGCCCTTTCCTTCTCCCCGACCTTTCCCTGCCCACCTGAAGGTGATTCTCAGGAAGGCAGGTGCTAGATGCTGGACAGGGGCAAGGGGCCCAGTTCTCAGCCCATGCAGCCCAGCACAGCCTGCCAGGGCGAGGCCTCTACCTGACCTCCTGCCTCCCCAGACCCAGGCAGGGCCTCCTCCTCTTCCTCACCCTGAACAGAGTGGTGCATCCAGGGAAGAGAAGAGGCCAGGACCTGAGACCCAGCACCAGGAGAAAGGCATATGGGTCCAGAGGGGGTTTGGCCCAGAGAGCTCCTTCAACACCCAGGGCTCCCATCTTCCAGCTGGTAGACTGAGGCCAGAGAATGAGAGGCTGGGTAGGGATTCCACAGGCCAATCCTGGAGGACTCAGTGAGCACCTGCTGTGCACCCAGCCACGCTCCAACCCTGCCCTTGCCCCTTCACCCCCAAGATAAAGCCTCCAGCCCACCTGTCCAGTGTTCTCTCTTGACACCTCACACTTCAAATGTGATGCTCTAGGCCCCCACCCACCTTAGACACCACAACCATTTCTAATAACCTCACTTTGCTTATGCTGGTCCCCTGCCTAAGATGCCTTCTCTTCATTCACTCTCTCTTGCTAATTCCTCCCAATTCTCCAGCCCCCTCGAGCTATTGGGCCATTCATTTTCCCCCATTATAGCAAAGTTCTTTGAAGAAGTTGTCCATGCTTTCCAATTTCTTTCCCATTCTCTCTTGAACTCACTCCCATCTGACTCTCATCCTCTCACCCACACTTACTCCAATGATGCTGCTCTTCAAGGTCACCAGCACAGCTAATGAGTACAGATGTACAGGTTGGACACTGCACCAAGGCACCTGGGGTACATAAGGGGTGGAGAAGGACCGGAAATCCAGCTGTGCCTGGTACAAGGCTACATCATGCTGGGAAGAGACACTTTTTCTTTTACACTGAGGTATCTCCCTTTTGTGTGCCTGCCCACTGGGTCCACCTAGAGGAGCTGCCTCTTTCTCCTGTTTGTACAAAGGGACTAGATATACTGACTGGGACCTGGTCCCTAGTGACCACTGTGATTCCAAGTCCAAAAGTCAATTCTCACACCTCATCTTAACTTATTGGAAGAATCTGCCACACTAGATCACCCTCCCTCCTTGAAACAGTTCCTCCTGCTGGCTTCTAGGATGCCTGTTGCCCTCCAGTATCCCTGCCTGTACCTTGTAACCTTTTCAGCTGATTCCCTATGAGATCTACTTTCAAAACACATCTCCAATTGTCCACTGCCCATCAGCTGGCAGCAGCCACCATCGCCTCTCCCCGGATTGTTATTGTCGTCTCCTCAGTGGTCCCTCTGCTTGCACTCCATCCCACTACTGACATTCCCAACATGTCACTAAGAGTTAAAGCAAAGCCTTACAATGACTACATGTTCCTACATGATCTGGGCCCCACTACCTGTCTGACCTCACTCCTTTCTAGCCACAGGGGCCTCCTCACTGATCTTCTAACACATCAGGCACATTCCCACCTCAGGGCCTTTGCACTTGCTATGCCCTCTACCTGAAACTCCTCCTCCAGGTGGCTGCATGGCTTACCCCTCACCTCCTTCAGTTCTCTGCCTAAAATACCACCAGTCTCCCCTTGGCCTGCTTGCTTTTCCTCCAGAACACATATTTATATCCTACATACCTATTTGCTTATTCTGGTTATCATCTGTCTTCCTACCACTACTATCATTACTAGACTGTAAGCTCCAGGAGAGCTGGAAATCTGTTCACCTCTGTACACCCAGGGACTAGAACATTGCCTGGCACATAGCATGTACTCAGGAAAAAGCTCAGATAATGAGCACACCAGCAGATAAAGAAAGAAAATAACTACAGATACTACTATGTACTCTGAAAAAAAGAAAATGGGGATGTGATGACCCCTAGCTAAAAGAGTGGGAGCGCCTTCAGCCAAGTGGCCAGAGGAGGCCTCGCTAAGGATGGGCCCCCAGACTGGGCACATGCCCTCTGGGCTCACACAGCACCACCATCTCCCCCATCACAGCACACATCACTGTGCCATTACTGTCCAAACTGGATAGTCCATAAGGGCAAGGACCCTTCCCACTCTTCTCTGGGTTCCCACTTCCTCCAGAGCCCAGGGCCAGCATACAGTAGGCACTCAAAGGGTGATAAAGCCAAAGAACGGATGGATAAGAGATCATGGTCAGATCCATGCATGAGTCACAGGACTGTAACGGAGCCCACGGTAGGGAAGCTGTGCGGTGAGAAAAAAGCAGGAAGCCACAGAGGCCTCGGGTGGAATCCTCGGAACCTCGGCGTCTTCTCTGTATAATCCCCCACATTACCTATGACTTCTATGTCAGCTGAGAGGGAGTGTGGGGAGGAAAAGCCATTCTCACTGGCCATCCCGTGGCCAGGACGATGATGATTCACCCATATGTTTAACAAACCTTTACTGAGCAACTCCTGCCTGTCCTGTGCCAGGCCACGGGAGGAGGGGGGGCGGGCCCAGATAAAGTCCCTCCCTCCGTAGCTCACAGCCTATCAGATGATTTCCCAGAGGAAACACCCCTGTAGGTTGAGTTTCCAGGAGCTGGCGACTTCTCTGCTTCACCCTAATCAACACAAAATGAGATCAATTTTTAAATACGAGTTTTAGGAGTCTCCTACTTACTACCTCCCCGGACTGTGAACTCCAAAGAGGACAGGAACTGGGTCTTGTTACTGCTGGATCCCTAGCGTCAAGCACGGGCCCGGAGCATTGTTAGAGCTCAATACATACTTGCTGAATGCACGGATGAAGGAAGGAATGAGTGGGAGGATATAAGGCAGGACCTGCAGAGAGCAGAGATTTGGGCTTGCAGCCAAGTGAAGGACACGTGGGGGAAAGGCCACAACAGCTGAGCAGGCCTGAGATGCTGGAAGGTCTCCGAGAGAAGAGCAACTCCAGGGGCAGGAGGGAAAGGAAAGGGGAGACTGCTCAACCTCCAAGAATTGCCTGTCCTACCCCCACCCCTTAGCAAACAGGGCCCTGACAGCATTGGTCCAGGGCTAGTGGACAAAACCCCATAAGGAGTGCCAGGGACTTGGAGTACCTAGAGGCAGCCGGCTGTGGGCCCAGGGCACAGGCAAAGCGTGGCCCAGAACTTTGTCTGAAGGCCTTTGTGGGCCTCTGGGAGCCTGTCCAGGAGGATGCCGGGAACTGGCTACGGTGCTATGGGGTGAGCACTGTCCTGCTTCCGGAGGTCCAGCTGACCCTCCAAGCCTGGGTTATGGGGATTAGCAAGAGGATCCCTGTCTGCTGCCCAAATCCTTATCCTTGGAGAGAAAACACCACCTTAACCCAGGAAGTCCTGGCTCCTAGGATTAGAGTGACCAGCGGATCTCATCCTGGTAACTGAGACCCAGGGAAGAGGCAGCTCCGCTAGAGGATGCAGAAAGTTCGGGTTGAAGCTGACCCTCCCCTCACCCAGCTTTCGTCACCAACCTCTCCCTCCCCGCTCTCAGGACGCCCAGCGGCAGAGAAGAGGGAACACGCGGACTCCTGGCCTGGGAGGCGCCTCCAGCCGCAAGTTCCCTGGAGGGCGTGCTCCGTACTCGTGCGAAGCCCAGGAGGCTCTCTGCTTCCCTCTGCTGGCCGCATCCAGAATTACCAGAGCGTCCCGCGTCATCAGGCCAAGCCAGGTACCTGGGTGCTCCGTGCCGGGCAGCCCCCCTCTCAATCTTTCATCAAAAGAAGAGACTAGAGGTCATATGGGTCATCCCCCTGCCTCAGCACCACGCCCAGCCGTGCCCCGAGGTCCAGCCGCAGGCCCTCTCTAACAGCCCTCCGTGCTCGGATGTTCGCTTCTTCTGGCAGTCCTTTACCTGGTCCAACCTGAGTATTTTCTCAACTTGACCCAGGCTGTCTCTGACGGCCACGCTCTTCCAAAATAAGGATGGAAAACTGAGGCTCCACCGACTATGCCATGGTGACCCAGGCCCCGTCTTCTTTGGAACTGAGGGGAATGCAGATACCTCCCCCCACCGCAGCCGGTAAGGCTGGAGTCTAACCCGCCGAGATCCGACAGGCCGCCCTGCCCAACCCCTTCCGGGGCCCTTATTTAAGCAGTCCAGCCAAGAATGAGCTCTTTTGGGGTCAGGGCGTCACCTGCTGGTGGCTACGAGAACTGCACCTGCCCCGCTAGGCACAACCACTGGCCAGAAAAGACCTCCGATAATAATCCAAGCAGCTGATTTTTATTAAGAGTGTTCCGTGAGCCAGGTTCATACTGAGTTCTTGGCATTATCTCACTTCACACATTATCTCATTTCATCCATACAGAAACCCGAGGAGGTAGACAGCATTCACTCCATCTCACCTATGAGGACCTTGCAGCTGGGAAAGTTAAGCATCCTACCCCAGAACACACCTCTAGCAAGTGGCAGAGCCCAAGGAGATCTCGTTCACGTGCACTGGGGCAGGAGGGAAATGACAGACCAGGAGTTAGCTCTTTGGGGAAGAGCTCTGCCTTCCCACTTCCCACCCAAACTTGGGCACAATCCAGCTCAGCCTAGCTTGCTCCTGGCAGAGCTGGATCTGTCTGGCCTACACCAGTAGGGTCCATGCCCCTCTCCCCTGACAGAGTGAGAGCTTGTGTAGTACAGAGCCAACGCAAATCTGCTCCCTTTTCCCCTCCATGCAGCACTAATAATTGACTGCTCGCCCCCTCGACTTGAGACTGCCTCTGGGGCCACCCACTCCACACACGTTGCAGACCCTACACTCAGCCCCTTCCTCACTTCTCAGTTCATGAGCTGCAGCAGGTACAGTGTAAGTGGTAGCAAGGGACAGAAACCAGCTTCCAAAAAAAGAGGCTTAAGTGAATGAAAAATCCCAGGACCAGAGCCAGCTGCAGGTAGTACTGTCTCTAGGCTCTTTCTCCATTTGTCTTTCTCCAAACCTGCAGCCCAGTATTCCTCTATGCTGGCTCCATTTCCAGGCAGGCTCTTCCCACAAAGTAACAAAATGGGTAAGTAAGGCACTTCTGAGCTTATGTCTACCTTTGAGGGAAGAAGCCTTCTCTATCCCAAGGATATAAGCCAAAGTCTCAAAATTCAATCTCATTGACCCAGCCAGTGATATAAACCCAGGCCTGAATCAATCACTGTGGCCTGCAGGGTCCCTGCTCCCCTGGGAGTGAGGAGTGGGGTCAGCCCAGGAGATCCATATGCCCTGGTCAGGGGAGCAGAAATGTCCCAAAGGCAAACAAGGGGAGAGTTACCAGGAGCAGGCAGACGGCTGCTGCACAGCAAACAGCATTCATGTCCATGACCCCCAGCCACACCAGAAGCCCACCCTTTCTTGGTTCCATTGCCTTTTTAGATTGCAGACCCCTTCCCCAATTATCACGCTTTCTTTCTTCATTCCTTCTTTCAGCAAATTTTTATTGAGCCCCTACATGTACCAACCACTATACTAGGTGAATCAGAGAGGGAAATCCATGGCCTCCAGGAACACATCTAGCGGAGGTGAGACTAGAAAAGAAACAATAAATACAAGAAATAAATAAAATTTGTAATAGAGACAGTGGCAAGTACTACAGGAGGAAATACGCCAGCATAGAGAGGATAAGGAGGGTGGGCAGGGTGACAGGTATCGCAGCTTCAAACAGAACACTACCAGAAGACTCTGAAAAAGTGAATTTAAGGAAAGATAAGAAAGGGGTAAAAGAATTTGTCATGTAGATATGGGGGGGGGGAGGTTTCCAAGGACCAGGAATAGCAAGCACAAATGCTCTGAGATGGGAGTGTGCTTGGCTTGTTCTTGGAACAGCAAGGAGCAAAGGGAACAAACAGAGCCTGTAGGGGGTGAGGCACAGAGATGGCAGGGACCCAGTGATGTAGAGCTGTGCCACCTGTGTGAGGGTTACGGCTTTGACTCTTAGTGACATGAGGAACCACCCAAAACCTGGGGCAAAAAACTGACCCGATCTGAGTTGTATTTTTCTTTTAAAATATTTATTTATTTATTTATTTATTTATTTATTTATTTATTTATTTATTTGACATACAGAGAGAGGGATCACAAATAGGCAGAAAAGCATGCGGAGAGAGAGGCGGAAGCAGGCTCCCTGCTGAACAGAGAGCCCGATGCAGGGCTCGATCCCTGAAACCATGACCTGAGCCAAAGGCAGAGAGAGGCTTAACCCCCTGAGCCACCCAGGCGCCCCCTGACTTATATTTTTAAGGGATCCCTTTAGTTGTTGTGTTGGGGATAGACTGGAGGGGTCAGGGCTGAGCCTAGAGACCAGTTAGGAAGTTACTGCCAAACTCCAGGACTGGGGAGGTAGTTGTGGAGCTGGGGAGAATTAAGCAGATTCTAGATGTATTTCAAAAGTAAATCCAGTAAGATGAGTTGAGGGATTGGGTGTGGGGTATAAGAAAAAGAGAAGTCAAGAGTGAAGGAAAATCTGAGGGCCTGAACAATGGGAAGGACAGAATTGCCAGGAACTACGGTGCAGAAGTGGGAAAGACCATGTCTGAGGAAAGCAAGTGCTCTGCTTTGGACATGTGGAGTTTGAGCTTTCGGTCACCCAAGCGGGGATGTCAGGTAGGTGGATAGAGCTGTGAGAAAGGGCTGGCCTAGGCGTACATTCAGGAGGAGTAATGAGGCCACCCAGAGGTGGGGGTGCGTGTGTCAGAGGGCCAAGGATGGAGCCCTGAGAGCCTCCCACATTCAGAGGTCAGGAAGGAGAAAGGGGAGAAACAAGAACAGAGACTGAGAAGGAGCATCTGGGGGGAGACAGGAAGCAGGAGAATGTGGGGTCCTATAAGCCAAAGGAAGATAGACCAAGTCAAACGGTCCTGATGGATCGAGTGAGATGACCATGGAAAGATGACCACTGGATTTAGCAACATGGAAGTCACAGGGGTCTCTACAAGAGCCATCTGCATGGGAAGGGTTGGGGTAACCTGATTAGAAAGAGACCATGAAATAACAACTAACAAACTTCACAGCGGCATTATTCACAGCAGCCAAAAGGTGGAAATAACTTCAGTGTCCATTGACAGATGAATGGATAAACAAAGTGTGGTGTCTAATGCAATGGAATATTATCCAGCCTTAAAAAGGAAGGAAATTCTGGGGCACCTGGGTGGCTCAGTGGGTTAAACCTCTGCCTTCGGCTCAGGCCATGATCCCAGGGTCCTGGGATAGAGCCCCGAATCAGGCTCTCTGCTCAGCAGGGAGCCTGCTTCTCCCCCTCCCCTCTCTCTGCCTGCCTCTCTGCCTACTTGTGGACTCTGTCTCCCAAATAAATAAATAAATAAATAAATAAATAAATAAATAAAAAAAAAGGGAAGGAAATTCTGGGGCACCTGGGTGTCTGTCAAATAAATTTTTAAAGAAGTGGGGGAAGGAAATTCTGGGGCACTTGGGTGGCTCAGTAGATTAAGCGTCTGCCTTTGGCTCAGGTCATGATCCCAGGGTCCTGGGATGGAGCCTGGGGTTGGGCTTCCTGCTCATCAGGGAGCCTCCTTCTCCCTCTCCCTCTGCAACTCCTCCTGCTTGTGCCCTCTCTCTCTCTGTCAAATGAATAAATAAAATCTTTTTTTAAAAAGCAGGGAAATTCTGACATATGCTAAGACAGAGATGAACCTTGAAAACATGATGTGAAGTGAAAGAAACCAGACACCAAAGGACAAATATCGTATGTTTCTGCCTACAAGAAATATCCAGAATAGGTAAATTCAGAGAAACAGAAAGTAAAATAGAGGTTACCAGGAACTGGGGGAGAGGGAATGGAGAGTTATTATCTAGTGGGTGCAGAGTTTTTGTTGGGATGATGAAAACGTTCTAGAAATAGTGGTGATGACTGCGCATTTTTAACACACCTAATGCCACTGAATCGCACACTTAAAAATGGTTAAGATATGGGCGCCTGGGTGGCTCAGTGGGTTAAGCCGCTGCCTTCGGCTCAGGTCATGATCTCAGGGTCCTGGGATCGAGTCCCGCATCGGGCTCTCTGCTCAGCAGGGAGCCTGCTTCCCTCTCTCTCTCTCTCTCTCTGCCTGCCTCTCCGTCTACTTGTGATCTCTCTCTGTCAAATAAATAAATAAAATCTTTTAAAAAAAATGGGTAAGATATTAACTTTTATGTTATGTATATTTTACCACAATAAAAAATAAGGTGGGCTTCAAAAAAATAATCATAAAGAATTTGTTAAGCATCTGCTGTGTGCTATAGACACTGAGCCAAGGCCTGGGGGCTGTAAGCACATTGGGTGCCCACATGGGCTCCAACAAGAGATATCCCAGCTCCACCTTTGTTCTCTTTGTTCTTTGGACCCCTGGGCAAGTATCTGGAGGACTGACTTGAAATGCTGGTTATGTGGGGATTCCAGAGGCTGTTTGGTGAATGCTGTCCTGAGACCATGGTGGAAAGCCACAGCTGGATCCAAGTTCCATGACTTTGCACCTGGTGGAGTCCTCACCATCAAAGATTATGGGCCAATCAAATAGGACAAAGACAAAAGGAGATCTTCAGAAGCATGCCACCAAGCTCTGCCCTTGGGCCTGGACTTATCTGGTCCATAGGTTTTTTTGTTTTTGTTTTTGTTTTTGTTTCTGTTGTTATTGTTGTTGTTTTACCAATAACTTGAATGAAGACCTAGAGGCATGCTCAACGTGTTTGCAGAAACTGGAAGATGGAGGGAGATGACATCAGAAGGCAGAAAGAGGCTGAAGAGTAAGTAGTTAAGATTATAATGTCTGGATCCAGACTACCCGGGTTCTAATCCCAGCTCATTTATGACTCAGTCAACTTGGGAAAGTCACTTAACTTCTCTGTGTTTCCATTTCCTCACCTCTCAAATGGGGCTAACAACAGCTCCCTGGTAGGGTTGTTCTGAAGTCTGAGTGGGGCAGTTCCATGTCTGGCATGGGGTAAGTGTATGGGGGTGTGCTACTCTCTCCCTTATCAGGCCTGGCTGGAGGGTTAAGTCAAAACTAACAAGATGGAATTTAATGAGAACAAATGGAAAAGCTGACATTCAGATTCCAACAAAGCAATTGTACAGATTCAGGGTCAAGAAGACTTGGCTGGGCATCCATCCATTCATCTGTCCCTGAGAAACAGCCCAAGGTGTCCAGTGATTTCCAGGGCAATTGCAGCCAACCCTGTTATTATGACCTTCAGTGGTATTCACTGAGATACAGCATCCAAGACCAAAGAGGTGACAACCTCATCGGGTTACAAGCTTCGAACTCAGTGGTGATCACCCTTTGTCACGGGTGGGTGGGGGTGGTATGCAAGCATTTTGTAGAAAAGTTGTACAGTTTCTTATAAAACTAAACACACAACTACCCTATGACCTAGCAATTCCACTTCTATTTCAAGAGAAATGAAAACATATGTTCACACAAGGACTTGTACTGGAATGTTCATAGCAGCTTTATTTACAATGGCCCCAAACTGAAACCAGCCCGGGTGTCCATCGAGAAGCAAGAGGATTAACAAACTGTTACACATCCATGCAATAGAATTCTACTCAACAATAAAAAGGAACAAACTACTGGGGCGCCTCAGTTAACCGTCTGCCTTTGGCTCAGACCACGATCCCAGGGTCCTGGGATCGAGCCCCGCATATGGCTCCTTGTTCAGCTGGGGGGCCTGCTTCTTCCTCTCCCTCTCCCTCTGTTCCCCACTCCCTGCCAGCTCATGCAATCTCTCTCTCTCTCTTTCAAACAAATAAAATCTTTAAGAAAAGAAAGATGTGGGCAAAGAGGTAGCTATGAGGATATTCACTACAAAATCATTATAATGGCAAAAGTTGTAAACAACTTCTGTGTCCTAAAATAGGGCACTGGTTGAAGAAATCATGGTGTCCTTATGCCCCGGACACAGCAATTAAAATGGTACATCACAAATATCTGCTGAAATGGGAACACATTCTCACTACATATACAGTTGAGAAAGAAAAGCAGGTCTCTGGGGTTACCCTGCTCCTCACGAGAGGCCTCATCCTAATCCCTGGAGTTCTCGGGGGCTTTAGTCTCTCCTTATCCCAACTGGTTCTTGCTGTCCTCTTTCCATGGAGATCTCCATTTCCCATCTGCCGCTCACCTCCCCACACACAGTCCCATTTTCCCCTTGTGATTCCCTGGGGGTATACCCCCTTATTCCTTCACACCTCAAATGCCACCTGTCAAGGCAAAAGTAAGGGGGAGCTCATGGTGTAGCTGGATCTTGCGGGGGCCTTCTCTGGGGGTCCAGGATGGCAGCCTTCACTCCTCCATTCTGAAAGGGGCAGTTGCCAACAAGAACCTGGCTTTGCCTTGCTCCCATGACACCGGCCCCAAGCATCTGAGAGGAGGAAGGTGATTGAAGGGGAAAGCAAATGGCTGTTGGGAGCTTGTGGGAGGGCAGTGCTCCAGGAAACTTTCCCCACCCCTCTAGCTTGGCTTTCCAAAACTCAAAACTCTTCTTTACTATCAGAATTATGTCATTCTCAGAACACCTGGGTGGCTCAGTCAGTTAAGCTGCTGCCTTCAGCTCAGGCCATGATCCCAGAGTCCTGGGATCAAGTCCTGCGTTGGGTTCCTTGCTCCACAGGGAACCTGCTTCTCTCTCTGCCTCTGCCTGCCACTCTGCCTGCTTGTGCATGCTCACTCTCGCTCTCTCTGACAAATAAATAAATAAAGTCTATTTTAAAAAAAAGAATTGTCATTCTCTTTGTCTCTTCCCTTACTCTTCCAGAGAAAGCCTGTCTTCATAACCAAATGACCCTGGAAGGTGTTAAGTTAAACAGAAACTACCTTCCTCCCCTAGGGGGCCTCCCCCTCCCACCAGCTTTTGCCTCCCACTTTATTAGCACACACTGGTGGCAGTCTGGAAGGACCGTCTCCGAGGAGCTAAAAGGAGCAGGCTTTGGGCGGTGGGACTGTGAGCAATTTTTCCTTGGGTGTATTTTCTAATTCCCCTATAACAAACATATGTTCTCTTCTATATTGAGGGAAAAAACAGTCACTACAGAATACCCACCCAGAGTATACCCAGGGGAGAGCTGCTCAGGGGATGCAGGTCTGGAAAAGGTGTTTATGGGTGGCTGGGCCCGTTTAAGCTAGAGTGAAGGCTAACCGGGGCTGGGAGGGTAAAGACCTCTCTGAGGCCCCCTGGAGCTTACAGGCAGCAGATGCACATGCTCTGTGCTCCACAGGGGGCGCTATTTCCAACACCTGGGCAGCACAAGAAGGCCAGTTCTCACTGAAAGGAGATGCCCTACAATGGAACAGGCTGACTTTTAAAGCAGTGAGCTTCCTGCCATCTGAGGCACGCAAGCAAGATGGGAAGCTGTCTGCTAGGAGGGCTAGAGAGGGGATTTCTAGGTTTACCAAGAGAACAGCCTGAACGTCTCTGAGGTCCATTAAACCAATTCAGACAAGCTTGTCAGTCACCCTGACAAAGGGTCAAGGGAACTCTGAGGTCATAGCTCATATTGGTGCAAAGGAGGTGGTCAGGGAGGATTTCCTGGAGGAGAAAGCCAGGTCACTGTCTTTCTGGGCTCCTCAATCTCCAGCCTGTGGCTATATATTTTACTGGCTCCCTTGTCTGGAGTCCTTTAGTCCTTTCTGGATAAAAATGAATAGGGCCTCAGTCTCCAACTTGTTGCAAGACCCTTGATGACTCCCTGCCCCTCTCTGGGCCCCAGTCTGCCCCTCTATTCAATGGTCTCGGTTGAAACCACCCATGTTTTATTCTCCAGGGATGGTCAAACTGCTAGTCACACACTTATATGAAAAAAGGGGCTTGGGGGTTGTGTATTTTTTTTAGAGAGAGAGAAATTGAGAGAGAGCGTGTGCATGCGAGTGGGGTGGGTATCAGAGGGAGAGGGAGAGGGAGAAAGAGAGCCCCAAGCAGAGCCAGAGCCCAGGGCGGGGCTCGATCTCACAACCCAGAGATCATGACCTGAGCGGAGATCAAGAGCTAGGCACTTAACTGACAGAGCTACCCAGAGCCCCTGGCTGATGATTTTTTTGAGTGGACTCTGGTTGTATCCCAGCTGTATACAGTCTGTATGTATGGACTGTATACAGTTCTTGGGACTTCTTGGGTCTAATGCTCAGAGGAAATTCAGCAGACATGGCAAGGGCCCCAGAGGCAGGCCAGGGGTGCAGCTGGGTTTTCTAGAACTTCCTCCCCAGCTCAAAGCATAGGGGGAAGGTCAGGAAGAGATCCGCTGTTACTATGCCATTGTTACCTTGGTGGTGGGGGCATAGACCCGAGCTCACCTTAGAGCCCCTGAACCCCTCCTCCCCAAGGGCCTCAGTGTGGGGTCTCAAGGCCCAGCGCCCCTCCCCAGCCTGTAAGGCCCTGCCCAAAGCGGGAGGGTGCTCGGATGAGGCAGGGAGTGTTGAGGGCCAGGCGAAGCCAGGAGACAGATGAACAAACCGACACCACACATGCGGATGAACTCATTAACGGTGGGGCAGTGGTTAGAGCAGAGGGTCAGGCAGGCTGGGTCTGAATCCCTGTGCTGAGACACCCTGGGCAAGTTATTGCACTTCTTTGGGCCCGTGAGGATAAAACGCAACGCCTCTGGGATGGCTATGAACTCCTGGCTTCATTTTATTATCTCACACCTGGCCACCTGCAAACAAACCGCAAAGCCCCGCCTCTCTGCCCACCCTACCCTTCCTCGCACAGCCCTTGGCCCACCCTCCTCCTCTCCTCGGCTCGGAGTCCTCGGCTGCCCCCGTGCGGCCCTTCTCGGTACTGCAGCAGCCTGACTGGCTGGCCCAGGCCTTGGCCCTTGCGCTCCTTGCTCCGCCAGACAAGCCCTCGCCTTCAAAATGTCAAAGACAGGCAGCCATTCTCTCGGAAAAGAGCCTCAACCCCTAGGTATGGCTCCACATCCTTCCTGCTGGCTCCAGGCCGATGGTAGGAGCCTGGGAAGCCACATAGCGCCCTGCTGGCTGTGACGGCCATTGGGGGCAGGAAGGAAGTGGACACAGCACATTCTTGAGACAGATCACATAATGATCCGAAGCTTCGGGGTTTGTACACACACACACATGCACACACATACACACACCCACGTAGGTCAGGCCTCCATGTGCATATGTGAGCACAGAGTCACAAGCCCCAGGCACCCGAGCCCACACACTGTGCACATGCATTGTCCCCATACACACGCAGCAACATCACAGCCCAATCAGCCCCTGTCTTTCCGTCCATCCATCCCTCTGTCCCGCGTCTCCCCTCCTCCCATGACTTAAGGAAACTGGCCATACTCAAAATTGCAAATATAAACTCCTCTCTATGGCCTAAAGCCCTCCCCACCCCTCAGACCACATTTCCCACCACCATTCCCTTGCCCATTATTTATTCACTATTTCTCCAGCAAAAATATGCAGCACTCACTCACACTTCAGGTCCCCTGCCCTGATTGTTCCCTCTCCCTGAAATGTTCTTCCACCAGATCCTCCACTGGCTGTCTCCTTCCCTTCTTAATTTAAACACCGCCTTCTTCCAGACCACCAGAGTTAAGAGGCTCCCTACCCTTCATCCTTTCAAAACCTGTTTACTTCAACGTGGGTATCCTAATCACTACAGAAATGCAAATCAAACCACAGATACCACCTCACACCCATTTGGGTGGGACCACTATTTAAAAAAAAAAAAAAGAAAGGAAAAAACAAGGGTTGGCAAGGATGTGGGAAAAAATGGAACCCTTGTGCCCCATTGGTAGGAAGGTAAGGGTGCACAGCTCTTGTGGAAAACAGCATGGTGGTTCCTCAAAAAGCTAAAAATGAAATGACCAAACAATCCAGCGGTTCCACTTCTGGGTATAGACACAAAAGAATTGAAAGGAAGGTCTCAAAGAGACTTTGCACAGCTGCATTCGTAGCAGCAGTATTTACCATAGCAAAAAGGGGGAAGCAACCCAAGTGTCCATCGATGGAGGAATGGATAAACGAAATGGGGCATATACAGAAAATGGATATATTATTCAGTCTTAACAAGGAAGGGAATTCTGATATGGGCTACATGATGACATGAGGACATGATGCTGAGTGAAATAAGACAGTCACAAATAGTTTGAACAGTCAAACTCATAGAGACCAAATGTAGAATGGTGACTGCCAGGGGCTGGGGAAGTGGAAGGAATGGAGAGTTATTGTTTCGGGGGGACAGAGTTTCAGTTTTGCAAAATGAGAAGTTCTGGGGATGGATGGTGGTGATGGCTGCCTGTCTACGTGAATGTGCTTAATGCAGCTGAAGTGTATACCGAAAACCCGTTAAAATAAAAAAATAATTATTAAGACAGTAATTTTTTTTTTTTAGATTTTATTTATTTACTTGAGAGAGCAGAGGGAGCAGCAGAGGGAGAGGAAGAGGCGGGCTCCCCACTGAGCAGGAAGCGTGATGCAGGGCGGGCTCGATCCCAGGACCCTGGGATCATAACCTGAGCCCAAGGCAGAACCAGCTGAGCCACCCAGGTGACCCAAGATGGTAATTTTTATGTTATGTTGTATTTTGCCACAATCAAAAATAAAGAATAGGTAGCAAACAAGAGTTTGCTTGTCCAACCATGCCTTACTCGTTAAACTGGGAACTCCATCAAAGCAGGGCTCTGTCTGTGGGGTACACCTACTACATGCTGCCGCTCACTGATGACACAGGGAACCAGACTGACAAGGTGAAGGCCTAAGGCTCACAGCCTTCAGGGAGAGGAGAAAGACACCAAACAAACAAGTAAACAAAATCACCACCTCTCAAGGACTGTGAGGAAAAATACAAGAGTGAAATGTCAGAGTGGCTTTACTGGAGACAGGTCAGCTGGCCTGGGGGGCACACCATCCTGGAGGAAGTGACCTTTATGCAAAGACCCAAGAAACAATCAAGTCAGTCATCAAGTATCTGGGAGACCCCAGTTACAGACAAAATGAAAAGCAAGTGCAAAGGCCCTGAGGTGAGCATGAGCCTGGTGTGCTAGAGTAACAGCAGTGAGAAGAGGGGGGAAGCAGAGTAGAGAGAAAAGAAGGAGGATCTGGGAGAGGAAGAGGCAATGGAAGGCATTCCTGGGGGCAGAGGAGGGAACGCCACCAATTCACCAACCTCCTCCTCCTCAACCAGTGAGCTTCTGTGAATGGCAACCTCAAAGTGCACAAAATGCTTTTTGCAGGGGTGCCTGGGTGGCTCAGCCAGTTAAGTGACTGCCTTCAGCTCAGATCATGATCCCAGGGGCCTGAGATCGAGCCCCACATTGGGCTACCTGCTCTGCGAAGAACCTGCTTCTCCTCCCCAACTTGTTCTGTCTCTCAAATAAATAAAATCTTAAAAAAAAAAAAAATGCTTTCTGCAGATCAGCTCAGAGAATGTTCACACCAGAAGAGTCTTAACTGCCCTGTGCTGCCCGCTCCTCCCCTGCCTTCCTCAGGGACCTAGTCAGGGAGTCTCTTTCTGGCCACCCAGCTCCCCCTCCCCTTTCTGCCTCAGGTGTGAGGGCAAGCAACAGGCAGCAAGCTGCTGGTGGATCCCTGCCAAGGGGTTTTTGTTCCTCCCTTCTCTGTCCCTCAAAAGCAAGGCAAGTAGAGGGGCACCTGGGTGGCTCAGTCTTTTAAGCATCTGCCTTCAGCTTAGGTCATGATCCCAGGGTCCTGAGATCATGGTTCCCTGCTCAGTAGGGAGCCTGCTTCTCCCTCTGCCCCTTCCCCTTGTTTTCTCCCTCTCTTTCTTTCTCTCTCTCTCTCTCAAATAAATAAATAAAATCTTAGGGGGGAAAAAAAGGGCAAGAAAGTAGATAGAACCACCTCCTCTCCCTGACCCAGCTGGGGACAGAAACCCATCTCCAGCTTCTTCACAGCCTGTTTCTGATGCCCATCTGTAGGCCTTGACCTTGGAGAGCCCCATCTTAAGGGGAGGGACCCAGGAACCCATGGGGCTTGCCAGGTTGGAGGGCAGCTTCGTAGTCAGTGAAGATGCCCTCCAAGGCCAGAGATGGCATCACCTTCAGGCTTGAGGGGGCTGGCTTCCTCCAAATGCCTCCACTGTCCCAAATCCTGAACCATGACACACCAGGAGAGAGCAGGACCCTAGGGAAGGCTTAGGTCTTCACCAGCTGGGAGACATTTGTACATAAGGAAGCACATCCATTCCAACCAGCAGTCCTGGGCTCCGGGAATTGAGGGCCTGACCCACCACACTGGCTGCACCAGAGAAGGACTGCCCGGGGTGCGTGGCTCCGGGTCCCACCTTCACAGGTCCACACCCCAAGGTGGACATGAGGTGTCTTCCACCCAGGACGGTTCCATTGCAGGACCCAGTACAAAATGCAAATACAGAGCCCCTTGTCCAAAGAGCAAGGGAATGCACTCAAGGCACTCAAATATAAAACTAAATATGGGAGCACCTGGGTGGCTCAGTTGGTTAAGTATCTGCCTTTGGCTCAGGTAATGATCCCAGGGTCCTGGGATCAAGTCCTGTGTCAGGCTCCTTACTTGAGTGGAGAGCCTGCTTCTCCCTCTTCCTCTGCCCCTCCTGCTGCTCATGCTCTCTCTTGCTCTCTCTCAAATAAATGAAATATTTTTTAAAAAACAAAATATATAAAAAGATTTTTCCTTGCCACTGTGGTCTCTCAACTTGCCATGACACTTTTTTAATTTGTTATATAATTAAAAATTTACACAACAAGCATGAGTTTTACTCTTCGTCTTTATATTTTGCAATGTCAGTTTTAAAATGCAAATATAGGGATGCCTGAGTGGCTCAGTGGGTTAAGCCTCTGCCTTCAGCTTAGGTCATGATTTCAGGATCCTGGGATCCTGCTCACCGGGAACCTGCTTCCCTCCCTCTTTCTGGCTACCTCTCTGCCTACTTGTGATCTCTCTTTCTGTCAAATAAATAAATGAAGTCTTAAAAAAAATAAAAATAAAAAAATAAAATGCAACTATAAGGGCATTTCACTTGTATCCAGAATCATCAAAATGATGAAATTTGTGTTTTGAAGTTTATGTATGCACGTGTATTTCATTCTTACCTGAGCAGTGGGAACACGGCACAAACTAACTCCATTGTTTTTATTTCACTCGATTCCCGCACATTCTACCAACACTCTCTAACTTTGGCTGACTGTTAAGTAAGATGGGCTGAAAGGAAAAGGAACTGTGGGTTGCTTGATCTTTCCCTGTGCTTTGGCTTCGTGGTTAGAGTAAGGTGTTGGCTTTTCAGGCAAGGGAGGAGCTTTGGCAAAGAAGCAGGTAGGAAAACCCGAGGGGTTACTGGGGGCTCTGTTACTCCAGCAGGCCTGCTCCCCATAAAAGAGCCATGACAGATGAGGGCACAGAGGTGGCAGGTCACACGGAGGCCTTGAGTGCCCTCCATTGGGCCTTATTCCAACTCTCACCATGCCATACCTGCCTAAAACCTTCTGTGGCTCCCCAGTACCTTCAGGATGAAATCCCCAGCCTTATTCCCGAGCACCCAAGGCCCTGCCTCCCTCCCACCCCTGATCATTGCCACACCTTCTGCGGCAGCCCAGTTCTCCCTGAACCACGGGCTCGAGACCAGCACTTCATTCTATCTAGAACCCTCTTCTCCAGCATACCCCTTCTTCTGGCTAATGCGTACTCATCCTTTGGGTCCAGACATGAATATCATCTCTAAGAAGGCTTCTCTCGGGATGCCTGGGTGGCTCAGTTGGTTAAGCGGCTGCCTTTGGCTCAGGTCATGATCCCAGGGTCCTGGGATCGAGTCCCGCGTCGGGCTCCTTGCTCTGCAGGGAGCCTGCTTCTCCCTCTACCACTCTGTCTGCCTGTTCTCACTCTCTCTCTCTCTCTCTCTGACAAATAAATAAATAAAATCTTAAAAATAAATAAATAAATAAAAGAAGGCTTCTCTCACCTCCCAGTCTAGGACAACCACCTCTCCTGGCCTGTCACAGGCTCTGTGCTCCCCTCATCACTGCCTGGCCTGCACCCCCCCCCCAATCACATCCCTTCCCTCATTACCAATGGGCTCTCCTAAGGCAAGGATTGATTTTTATTCAGGTTAAGAGCCCCGGACGCAACACAAGGTAGTAGGCATCTGGTAGCTGTTGTCTAGTGGCTCTGTGAGTTCACAGCCAGCGGAAACCCTGGAGTCCACTTGAGCTATTGTCTCCCAGGTCAGGTAGCCGGGGGAGCGGACAGACCTGAGGTCTCTGCTCTCTTCCAGGCCCTACCAACTTCACATTCTGACAGCCAGCCTAGGAAGGCAGTGTTCTTCTACCTGTTACACAGATGAGGAGTCTCATCCTCTTTTCTGGCCCCCACCACCCACACATCCAAGCCCCAGCCAGGGTGACCAACCCTGCAGCCTCAGCCCAGCCAGTGCAGATGGCCCCTTTCCTTGGCCGGTCTCAGTGAGAGCTCACTCCCAGCTGGGGCCTGTCCCATCCTTTCTCCCTCCCCTCCTTCCTCCCCCTCCCCTCTTCCTTCCTTCCTGCTCTTGGATATTCCCTCTGCAGGAAAGGCCCCAGGTTCCAGGGCAAGGCCCCTAGGTCCAGCTGCCCAGGCCAGGACACATGCTTCTTCCATCACCTAGTCCCCTCTGCCCTCCCTGGGGGGCCAGAAATCTGATCCAGGCCTCGGGAACATGGGAGGACTGTGCAGGAGACAGCCCAAGGTCATCTTGTCCCTCTCCTTGCCTCTAGCCCAAGCACTAGCCGAGTAGCTCTGGACCTCATCCTGGAGGCCTGGAGTCTGGCACCAAGCCTGGTAGGGGCTTTGTCACTCTGACTGTGAGCTGGTCATTCCCAAGAGCCTCTTCAGGCAGACCCTGAGACTTTGTCCACCTAGAATAATGATGTCTTGGATCCCACGTGCTGAGTCAGTTTACATGGCACCCAGCACAAAGCCCTAGGCCACCAGTGCCTATAACCATTATAATTCTCCCCAGCATCATCTTCATCAGAGTCCTTGCAACGATCCTGGGAAGACAATAGAGTGGTTATTCTCTATTTATCAAAGAGGAAACTGAGGTGGGTTTTGTTGTTGTTGTTGTTGTTTTTAAGATTTTATTTATTTATTTGACAGAGATCACAAGCAGGCAGAGAGGCAGGCAGAGAAAGCGGGGTTGGGGGAAAACAGACTCCCTGTTGAACAGAGAGCCCGATGCAGGGCTCCATCCCAGGACCCTGAGATCATGACCTGAGCCGAAAGCAGAGACTTAACCCACTGAGCCACCAGGCGCCCCAAGGAAACTGAGCTTAGAAAGAAGGGGTAGGTCAAGCTCCTTCAGCAAGTGTCAGAACTGACACCAAACCCAGACCAGCCAGCGCTCTTTATCACTTCACCACCAAACCCTCTGTTCTTGTTAATACTGGAATAATTCTTTACTTCCCCAGTGCCTCGGTTTCCTCATCCGTGCAATGAGGAGGTGGAGGGAAGAGACATCTCTAAGGACTTCACTCACGAATCCATTGAGCAGAGGCTCAATGAGTGCTGTCCTAATGCCAGACCACATATGGGCACAAGATGACAGACCTGACCATGGATGGTCCTACAGACCAAGGTCACCCCCAATAGAGTGCGCGAGTCTAACCTGGGTCCCTCCTTCTGTAGCTCCATCTATTTCCACAATACACAGAGGAGAGAGGAAACCCCACATTGTGGGGAAGGGGGAGAGGGTGCCCCCCTTCCTGTACTACGGAAGATTAGGGAAAAGGCCCAGACAGGTGGGCAGAGGACTGAGGGCTGGCAGGTGGGCAGAGGCCATAATGGGGTCATTTGGGAGTAGGCCAAAGCAGATGCAGATGCTATGGGTGTAGTGCCAGGCAGAAGCTGCCAGGCTTGGAATGGAGACACCTCACCGTACCACCACCACCATGTGATCCCCCCACACTTATGCAGGCAGCAAGTGAGGATAAAAGCCCAAGAAGCTTGATCCATGAGTAGAGATCCATTTCTTGGTAGACTCAGTGCCCCCCTCCTCCCCCCACCATCCTGCTCCCACAGTCCCTTTTCAGGGACCCTCAGTCCCAAACTCCCTAGCTAATATTCTCCCTTCATCCCAAGTTCCAGTCCCTCTGTCTTGCCCCTAGAGAGGGGCTGGACTAACAACAACCCCAACACTCCGCTCCCCCTTCGCCCCAACCCCTCTGCATATCAGCTCAAGAACAGGCCTAATAAACTAGGACATGGAAGAGGGAGGGAAGGAACGCACATCTCCCTGTCCCCGCGCAGCAGCCCGGAGAGCTGAGCGGCTTCGTGGCCACCAGAGGGCGCGCGCCCCCTCCCAGAGCCGAAGCCACGACGGCTGTGGCGATGGACCCAGCGGGGCTAACAGAGGACGGGGAGGGGTGGCCCGAGGTGCGTCACTCCAGGCAGGACTCCCCCGAAATGCAGCCCCATCCTGGTCTTGGACTTAAGCTCCGTAAGACAACAGCCTCGGAGGCAGCTCCTCGACCTCCACCCCGGCCGCGCCCCGAGCTTCCGTCTTTGGCTGACCGTTCATGCGCCCCCTCCTGGCCTCAGTGAGCACGGCGCTCTGACGGAGCTGGGGCTGAGGAAGTAGGGGAGCAGGAAGATAAGGGGGATTTACTAGGAAGCAGAGAGTAGGGTAGGTACTGGGCAGACTGAGATTGTAGTGGCACTGGGTGAACAGGAGTACTGCGAAGGTACTGGGATCGACATTGGATATGAAGGTACAAGGGGGCTAGGGACCATTAGGAAGGTCCTAGGGGCAGTGGGTCATCTCTGGGGAATATTAAGGGGCACCAAGCCTAAACTGGAAGGAAAGTACCATATGGTTACTGGATAGTAATTAGGGAGGGTGCTAAATGGATATTTGAAAATACTAAGTAAGCATAAGGGAAGAGTGGACAACAATTAGACAGCAAGTGGGTACTTGGAAGTACTGGGAGGCACTGCAAAGATGTTGGGGGAGTACAAGAGGCACTGGGTGGGGACTGGTGGTGTCACTGAGACCACAGTGGGAAGCTTTGAGTGGGTTCGAGAATATGGCATGACCAAGAGGGTAAAGGGCCATTAGGACAGTTCTTGGCAGGTACTGGGAACTTGAGCATTATGGGTAAGAAGTGGGGATACTGGTGGAAATAGGGTGGGTACTGTAAGTCACCAGGTTTGCATTCATACCATGGAGCAGGGTGGCACTTCCCAAGCAGGACCTCAGTGCCCCCTCACAACAGCCCCTCGAACCTGGATCATTGTGTCACATTCACTGCCAGAACTCAGATCAGAGATGTCCCTTGCCCAGTGAGGATCTCCTGCCCTAACTAGGACCTGTTCCTGATTTCCTAGCCAGAAGGGGGGGGGGGGGGAGAGGAGGGGCGCTGCACATGGACAGAGGACAGAGCCCTCATGCTGTCTACCTCCCCCAGATGGAGAGGGAAGTAAAGACAGGTCAGCCCTTCATCTCTAGAAAAATAAGGAGCCCCCTCCTCAGTCCCTCCCACCAGGCTTCGGCCTCCTGGCCCAGCTTGCTGGCTGCTGGGCCGGGAGGGGCTGCCAGGCTCGGCCTCCTGCCCACAGCGGGGCGCCGGGGGAGGGCGGCGCGCGGCTCGAGATGCCGCGTTGCCATGGAGACGCTGCCGCATCCTGACTGCTCCTGGCAACGGGGTCCCGCAGCCAGGCAGGCGCTGGGCGGGGACCCCAGGGAGCGGGCGCGCCAGGCAGCCCACGGCGCCGCCAGACCCCCGGGACGGGCACGGATACGGCTCCCCCACCCACAGATACCCCTCACTCACACTCCCACCGCACACACATGAACACAGGCGCCCCAGCTGCAGCAGCCCAGGCGGAACTGCAGCCCAAGCCCTCCCTGCAGCCCCCACTCATTAATTCAGCAAACATTTGCCGACCGTCTCAGTGCCAGGCGCGAGCTGGCCACTGCGGCTGCGGCGACGAGTCACACGGGGACGCAGCGCCACCACACAGTGCCCCCCCCCATCTCACAGCCCACAGAGGAGACAGACACAGAAACAGTGTGATCAATACCGTGACCCCAACAGCGGCCACCCACTGACTGTGTGCTAAGCCCTCCTGGTGCAGGGGCTCACTCGAAGTTTACCACTCTTAGGAAGCCACTGTGGGAGCCTCTTTTTACAGATGAGGAAACTGAGGCATAGGAGAGCTCATTTATTCACCAGAGTCCACATAGTATGAGGCAGGGCTGGCCTTCCAATTTGGATCTTAACCACTTTCCCACACTACCCCTGCCAGAAGTGTCTCCAGAGCATAGATGAGGGAGGACCCAACTCAGCTGGGGAGGCAGCCGGGAGAATTTCAGAACCTGGGGCCTGGGAGCAATGCAAGGTGGCCAGGCAGAGCCAGGGGGCCTTCCTCAACTGAAAGGCCAGTCCATGCAGAGACCTGTAGGATGGAGGGTGGCGGGGCTAGGTGTGAGGGAGAGCAGGTGCAGATGCGGTTAGCAAGCCACCTAGAGGAAGATCCAGCCAGTTCCATGTGCAAGCCAAGGGGCCTGGACCCCATTCCTAGAGGAGCAGGGAAGGTGTGAGCAAGGGAGGACACGGGAGGACACGTATGGACTGTTGCTCTGGCAACCATGGGGAGGGGACTGGGGGGCTGGAGAGCAGGCCACCATGGTCATCACCCCAGGGAGGGACGAGTGGAGAACCCAGCCCCAGCAGTGGGGTTCAGAGAGGAAGCAGGACACATCCTTCTTGCCCTCCCAAACAAGGAACCTTCGCCTGAGAATAACAGGGAACCCAGGGAATGACAGAGGTAGGCAGATGCATGGTAAGGTAGGGGCTTCAGGGAGAGTAAGGCCTTCAGGAGGGCAGCAAATGGGAACACGCTTCAGGACATGAGGAAAGATCAAGGCTAGAACTTCCAAGAGGAATAGGATAGAGTTCCTGAGAGAGGCCAGGGATCCTTGAGAAGAAAAGAGCCCCTCACACATCCAGGCATGGGGTCGACAAGCTGTCCCTTCCAGACCCCTCCTGCCAAGATTATTCCTTCCTGGACCCTCTCCAGCATGTGGAGTCCAGGGCACCCCTCTGAGGAAGCCCAGTATCCAGTCCCAACCACCACCACCACCCCCACTGCCCCCCCCACCCCCCGCCAAGGTTAGCCTAATTTTTTCCCTTCCATGGATTCAGGTCATTGCTCCCTGTCCTCTCTCCCAGGCGCCTCGGAATGTGACTAATTCCCTCCCTTCATTTACGGGTCCTGTTACCTGGGAGGTATTTATAGCACGACAGCCTCCCACCCTCCCCAGCGACTCAGCCGCTCTCCCCCCAGGCCATCTCTCCCCCACTCAGCCAACCTTTGGCTCCCCTCTCCTTTGCTGTGGCTCCACCACCTCCCCGACAGCCCTCCCCTCACTTGCCAGTCCCCCTGGGCAGCAGCCGCCTGGAAGAGAAGCAGCCCAAGTGGGAGGGGGCTGACCCAGTGGCTTTCTGAGTAGAGTGCTGTCTGCAGGGGGATGACCCCTGCTCTTGAACACCCCCAAAAGGCAACTGAGGGGCCAGGCCAAGGGAGAGTGCCTTGGTGATCTCACCACATACACTTACACTAACAATAGGTAACAGTTATTGAGTACTTAATGTGGGCCAGGTATTATTACTTCTGGTTTGCAGATAAGGAAGCTGAGGTTCAGAGAGCCTGAGTGACCCTCTCAGAACTTCACAGCTGAGCTGGGGTACTCCTGCAGAGACACCCTCCAGAGCCCCCCCTGGTGTGGGGGAATACCCCAAAAGGCAGTTTGGGTAGAGGAAGGCCCACAAGATAGCTAGGGGGTGCCTGATGGAAACACCTCTCAGAAAGCCAGCTGTGTCCCTGAAGATCACAACCCATGCCTCATCCACCCAGGGGGTGTCCAGGGAGAGCATCAGATGGAGGCCACTAGGTCCAAGATACTTCCCGTGCCACACACAGCCCCTCCTCCAGGCGAGGGTCCCTGAGGAACTGGAGGGGGAGGGCACAGAGGTAGCCAAAGACAGAGAAAAAGGGAACCCTGCGACCACAGAGGATGAATGAAGGGAAACTGCAGCAGAGGGGAGGGAAGTCAGACTCCATGAAGGACTTAGAGTTATGGAGAGCTGAGGCAGGGATGAGCTGCCCTTCTACATCCCCAGTCTCTCAATTCCCCCAGCCTCCTTTTCACAGCAAGTGAAGAGACTGGCTCAGTTTCTCCCAGATCTTCTGACTAGAAATTTTACAATACTGGTGAAGTGGCTTTGACAGGATTTCTAGGAGACAGGAGGGGATGGAACAGGAGATGGAGTTCAAATCCCAGCCTGTACTCATAAACTTGGTGATACAAGGCAAGTGACTCTGCCTCCCTGAGACTCAGTTTCCCCATCCATAAATTGGGCTAACATCACAGGTGATCACGAGAACTTCGAGCTGTAAAACAGGCCGAAGACTGAGCCCAGGGCCTGACATATGGCAGGAGCTCCATAAACCTAGCCAGGTTTGTATTTTTCCCTGCTTATTTCTTCTCTCTCTGATATGAGCAAAGGGACCACACCTCTTCCTTGAGACTGGGGCATCCTGAGGATAAGGGCTTCGTTTCTACCATCAGCCTTTCATCAGCTGTCCTTGGGACCAGAAGGTACCCGAGCAGGCTGCTGTCGGGAAGGAACATTCACTGCCCTTATCAGGACTTTCATTATCATCAGTATATCACTCTCTAGGCTGTAGCCCCAGCATCACACATCCAGCTAGGCTCTTGGCTTTTGTTTAAGGAAGTCATTCCTCCCCGCCACATTGCCACAGAACCACACCAAAGTTCCCATATGAGCCCCAGCTCGGGGGGCCACGCTGCGTCCAATGGCCCCCATTGTATCCTTTTCACCGATACCCCTCATCGAGGGGTGCCAGGAGCTGGCCTGGAAAAAGAAAGACTCTGAGTCATTCTGATTCCTGCTTCAGGGAGCCAGAGCTGGCAGCAGCCCAGCCAGCCCCTCCAAGGGGGACCATCAGGGGCAGAATCAGGCCCCTGGAACTCTCCTGGCAGCCCAACCCAAGGGGTAAACATGGTGGCACTGGGAGCCAGATTTGGGAGGCTGGGCAGGGGTAGAACATATAGGACACTAGTGGCTGGGCCCTAGCAGAATAGGAAGGGGCAGCAGGAAGCCTCTGTGAGAACCCCTATGGATCTGGCATAGGGCCAGGTCTCCGTGATCCTGGGAGAGAGAGGGCCCCACCCAACTCACAGATAAAGGCGACAGAGAGGTCCCATCAACTGCCAGTGGTCACCCCTGGAAGATGGGGGCCTGCTCAGATGCCCACAACCCCGCATGCTCATGTCCTGAGTGGACAGGCGGGCCCTGGGTGGAGGAAGGGGAATGGAAGCAATCCTGTCCGTGCTGGCAGATGGAGGGTGGGACCAGCTTTCACAGGAGACTGGGCACAGAGGTCAGCGAGTAGGCAGTGAAAGGTAGGCGCTCCGAGCCATTCTTCAGCAAGGGGGAGCATGGGGTACAGCCTAGGACTAAACATTGAAGCCTTAGTCTTCAGCCTGGCTCCCCCGAAGCTTGCCATGGGACCTCAGACGAGACCTGGCCTCTCTCTGAGTCTCAGTTTCCCTGGTGGTGCTGCCATAACGCCAAGCTCCCATGTTCTCCCGAGCAGCTCGGAGTCAGGCCTCCCCAGGCATGACAGCAGGGCCAAGAGGCCAAGGGGCCAAAGTGGGGTCTGCGCCCAGGCAGCTGTCCTCTCCCCACCCACAGGCACAAGGGGTCCTCGCTGAAGAAACACGGTGTATACAAATAATTAAACAGAAGAATTGGAGTGATTAGGGCAGATGATTATTGTCAAATTATGATTTATCTTGTAGTGGAATTAGTATTCCCCCAAAGGGCCCGGCGTGGCGCGGCGCCCGCCACGGCCCGTGATTAATCGCCGTCTCCAGAAGGTCACCTCCAGCCACTGCAGATTAACTCAGTGGGGAAACTTCTTTCCGTAATTCAAGCTGTTGTTCCCACAACCTGTCATCCGCTGCCGTGGAAAAGGACGATTTCGTCAGGGAGCCCAGGGCGGGTGCCTGTCCGCTCCCCCCACCACCCTCCCCTCCCGGCCGCGGACATGATATATGGTGCGTCCCGACACGGGTGACCGCGAGGGGGGGCAGCGTCCGCCGTGGGGTGGACGGCGGGAGGCAGGAGTAGGGGGAGCGTGGGGGACCAGGCGCCGCCAAGCAGAAGTAGGCTGTGAGGGGAGAGAGAGCGCGGGCGGTGGCAATTAGGAAGAAAATTGGATTTTTCAGCGTCCAGAGGCAGCTGGGATCTGCGGTGTACGGCACTACCCCCTTCCCCAACACACACAGCCGCCCAGCTCCAGCCAGGCAGGGACTTCCCAAGAAAGGTGGGGGCGCGGGGGGCCGTGGACCTCCTTCCCCAAGGTAGGAGATGTAGAACCAAGAGAAGGCAGAAAGAACGTGGTCAGGTCTGAGGCCGGCTCTGCCCTCCCAAGGAGAGCAGTTTTCCTGACCCGAGAGCTAGAACCAAGATCCCATTTCCTCAGCAGTAGACACTGCCAAAGTCACATGCCCATGTCACCTGGGGCTGCTAATCATGGCCACCTCCGTCTGGCAGTCTACATCAGGTCCGGGAGGGGGTTCTGGATCTCCCGTTTGTCTCCTTGTGCATGGAGAACAGTGGGGACAGAGCCCCCCATCCCTGCCTCCTCAGCCCACCCCCCCACCCCTCCCTTACTTCCCTGAATGGGAAGGGAATATGAGAGCACAAGTACCTCTCCTTCCTCTCTTTCATTTACCTTCCATCCAGGCCTTGGGGTGGGGGGTGGAGGGGACAAGTGTCTTATACCCACAGCACAGATAAAGAGGCTGAGATAGGGTGGCTTTCTGCCCTGAAGCTGCCCTGGGTCCCTGGCACCCTCAGGATTATTGCCAAGTTCCTTCAGGCTCTGCCCTTCCCGGCCCATTCCCCCTGCTCATCCTCCCTACCTCCAGAAAAACTCACAGCACGCTATTCTTTCAGGCCTCTAGGTTTTGCAAGTTCCCGAAACACGCTTTCTGTCCCCAGCCCTCATCTGGTAAACTTCTATTCATTCCTCTCAATCCAACTGTTTGTCCCTCCAGGAAAAGAGGGTACTCCCGTGTGCAAGCAAAGTGCTCTCACAGGCCTCCTTCTACATCTTTCTCCCCAGTGCCAGTGCTCATCCGGCCCAAGCAGCTACTGGGGGTGGTGGGGGGGGGGCACTACTTAGAAGGCGCCAAAGACTCAGGGCCCTGACTTCCCACCCCCTCAGCTCCCAATGCCCACTTACCGGACCCCAGATCTGAGGGTTGAGGAGTGGAGAGCAGAGGGGAGAATCTTGCTGGCTGGTACCTTCTCTATCCAGAGGCCTGTGTTCAGTTGGGAGCAGAAGCCTGTATTATGTATACTGCGGTTTGCTCAGAGCATTCTCAGGTCTGATATATACTTAGAGTTGTGAAGACCCAGTACTATTTGGGAAAGAAAAATCTATTTCTCTGTGTCTCAGGTGTGGTTCTCTCCAGAACCAAGAACTAAACACTGGCATTTGCTTTGGGGGAGAAGGGGGCTTTCCATCCTCCATGGGGACTGTCTGGCAGACACCCACCCTCTGAGTCTTTGGCTGATGGTGATAATGAAAGCTCTGATTTATTCTGCATCTTACTTTCAAAGCACCCTTTGCTGACTTCATTCGCTGACTCCTCAGGGACAAAAGGAATCTGTTAACCCCATTTTACAGATGAAGCAGACTTGGGGGAGGGGGCAAGTGACTTGCCCAAGGCCAAGGGCTATAAATGATGGGAGTGGCTGTGGGTCTGCAAAGGATGATTCTGGTCCCACTCCTCACCCAGCCCACTGTGGAACCATTGTCTCCCCACATGGGGGGGGGGCAGACGGCTCTAAAACCTTTGCCCCCATCCTTCCCCAAGGCCCAGGTGGGATGGGAATAGGGCAGAGAGCTGGGACAGGGCCCCTCCCAGGGGATGACCTTCCTGTGAGCTCTGGATCTATAAGCCTGGTTCAAATCTCAACCATGACCTTCACCAGCTACAGAACCTTGAGCAGGTCACTTTAGCTCTCTGTGCCTCAATCTGCAGTTCTGTAAAGTGAATTACAGCCTTGTAGGGCTGGTTATGCAGATGAACGCAGGCTGGGAAACAGTAAGTGCTCAATAAATGTGAGTTGCATTTGTTTGATCATATTCACCTTCTCACTGATCTCTCGTGGAAGAGGTGGAGGGAGCTGAGCGCTTCCCCATTTCCCAGAGGAAGAAACGGAGTGGGCAGAGCTTCCAGCGAGCAGAAGACATCAACAGATAAATTATCCTGAAGGCCACCTGAGATTGCCTGCCTCCCTTCTCAAGAACCCTCCGTTGCTCCGTGTCCACGGAACACAGCACAAATGCCCAGCCGGAAGAATTCTTCTCAATTCCTAAAACACTGCTGGTGCCTGCCCTCCAGCCTTTGCCCAAGCAGGTCCCTCCGCCTAGAATGCCATTTCCCTACTAGCTCCTCAATTGTTACCGAACTCTTCCAAGGCTCCGCCTACAGGCCACGCCCTCCAGGGAGCCACCGTCAACCCGCAGCCCAAGAGCTGCCCCGGTGCCCCGCTGGACCCCGCGATCGGTCCAGGGGGCTCCGGTCCGGCCACCCAGCACCTCGTCATCCCCACGCGGTTTTCTGACACCCCCCACACACAGGGTGGGCGGGGCCTCCTCCGTCTGACCCTGGGCGCTGGGGCGGGACCCAAGGTGGTTTGCCGCGACCTCGGGGGAGCACAGCCTGCCCCCACCCCACTCCTGCCAGTGCCGCGGCCCGGTCTTTGATCCGTCTGCCTCCGCGCCCCAAACCTGATTGGCATCGAATTACGCCGCGCGGCGGAGGGAGATAATGGCGGGAGGCGCGGCAGACATGAAAGGGGGGGGGCGCAGCGGCAGTCCCGGCCGTTGTTAATGACCCAATAAAAAGGAAGAGGGGGGAGAAATAACCCTCCCTTCCATCCCCGCCCCCAAGACAGCGGCCAGTGCACACAAAGCCGCCGCCGACTCGGAAATTACCGCGGCTCAGCCCAGCACAGCGTGACTGGAAGGGGGTGGGGGGGCGGTGGGATCACCTGGCGGGGAGTGGGAGGGAGGACACACAGTCACAGCCACACACACAGTCACGCAGACGTGCACACATACCGATCCTGTCTTTAATATTTGTGAATTTGTTCATCGTGCATTTTCTGCATTGAGATTTTTTGGAAAAATATTGCACTAAAATAATTTTCCTGATTACTGAGAAATTTTGTGCCCACCCTAGTCCCAGCTCTGAAACACAGTTACAGACAGTACTGTTCAGTGACACGCACACACGGCGCCTCATACACACAGATACAGTAAAGACAGCCGCACACAGAGATATAGACACAGGGACATAGAGTTACACCTGAAGTCATTGGCAGAAACCAACACGGAATAACATGGACAAACACCCAGCAGGGCCTACAGAGATACTCACCTAGAGACACACCCAAAGCTGGAACAGAGACAGACACAGAAAGATACACACACACACACACACACACACTGAAGGAGCAGGAGGAAACCCACAGAAATATACAAAAGCAAGCCATGCAGAGAGAGACACAATAATACACCCTAAGATCTACAAATACAAACATACATAGATACACAGCCACACAGCACCCCAAACACACAAATAGATCTGGGCCACATTAAGGGCTCACGGTGACACATGTACCCAAGCACAGAGTCCCTGACACATACCCTATGCCCTCAAGGCCACCCATCTCACACCTTCACTAACAACTGTTCAAATGTGTTCAAGTGGGTTCAGGAGGGCCAGGGGCTGTGTTGACCCATCCCAGAGACAGAGATGAAGTGGGGTCACTGGCCCACAGAAGCCAGACAACATGGCAATGGAGGAAGGGGTGGGGGTGCAGCTGCCTTGAATCCCGGAGGCTGGGGCAGATTGTTTAAACTGCCAGATTATCAGTGTTTTTCGTCTTTAAAATGGGGTTCAGCTCCTCTCCAAGGGATTGTGTGAGTCAATAGACAATAGGAAAGTACTAAATGTTGAATACCATTACCATGTGGACTCCCTTAGGGGCAGCCCAGACTCCACTGCACATCCCTAGCGCCCGCTAGCGCGCGCACACACACACACACACACACACACACACACACACAGCTCCCAATCACTTTACTGCCAGGGAGGTCCCTCTTAAATCTAATCTGAGTCCCTCATGCTGTAAGCTAACTCCAATTCTGAGAATGGAGACGGATAGCCCCTCCAAGAAGCCTCTCCTGCTCCAAAACCCAGCACTCTGAGTACCAGGAGTTCTGGTGGGGGCCAAATGGACTTCATCATAAAGTCAGGCTCTGGGTCAGACATGCTTTGCTCTGTTGTCTGATTTCAAATCCCACTTCTGCCACGAACCAGGTGTATAACTTGGGCAAGGACTTGGCCTGAGTCTTGGGTGCCTTCACTGTCAAATGGGTTAATAGTATCAGCATCCAATAGGAGACTGTGGGAGGAGAAAATAGCTCTCAGTGTGAGCTAATAGGCCAAGGTAAAGCTGCTAGTCTATGTTGGGATCAGAAGTGAGGGGGTCAGGGTTCATACTCTCCTCCACGCACGAGGACAAAGCCTTTCCCTGCAGCTTCTTCTTAGGTGGACATGGGGACTTTATGAGCCAAACCTCAAGGCTTAATTAATGTGATTAATCACAAGCCCAGCCGCAGAGGCCATGGGGACAGCCGGGAGGGGGGTGACAGTCACTTCAGTTACCCAAAAGGATGGGGAAGCAGGAAACAAGACTCTCAGTGGCTTCTCCCTCCCCCATCACCCTGAATCCAGGCTCCCCCAGCCCCTGCTGACCAAAGCTCACCCCACACCTAGCTTACTGGGTGGGGAAGTCCCTCCTCATATCTAAATCCAGTTTCTCTTGCTGTAGCTCAGGAAGCACATGGGATCTGCTATCCCTAAACACGCAAGTTAGAAAGTCTCCTGGGAGTTAGGCCCTGTAACGGGTTTGGCGGGAGGGAGCCTCTCAGAGCCCAGTGCCTGGCCTAGGAGCAAGGTAAGAATAAAGAAAGGAGCTGGTGGCTAGAAGGGAAGGTCCCCTTCTCCCTCTAAGGGGCCTGTGTGTGTGATCCAGTGTGATGAGGATTGGGGTGGGGGTGGCCAAAGGCTCTGGCCAGGGCTGCAGCAGGAGGGGGCAGCCCACTTGGGCAGGGGCGCTGCCGTGTTATAAATCACCCTCGACTCAATTAGAGCCTGTGAAAGGTTGTGCACACCCAGCAGAAAGCGCCGAGCTTGGCGGAGAGCCAGCTCCCTGCGGGGGGCGGGGGCGAGAGAGCTGGTGTGTGCCTATGTGTGTGTACACGTGTGTGTGTGACATACTGTGCAGACATGTTTGTGTGTCCTTGTGTGTGTATCTCTATGTACCTGTTTGTGCCTGTGTGTTCCACATATGCGTGTGTGGGGTGGTGAGCACATACGCCTCTGAATTCTTGTGTGTGCCCTATGCTCGCCTATCTTTGTGTGTTTGTCGCTGAGTGTGTCTGTATGGACCTGTTTGTACTGATCTGTGTTGTGTGCACAGCTGTGTGTGTGTGTTGGGGCAGACACTCTCATGCCCAAATGCACTTGAGCACAAGGATGTACATGGTTTTGTATCCCCACCACTTTGCAGCCGTGCATGTCCCCTTGCCTGTGTACACCCAGGTGTGAGGGCCTATGTTTGTGACTATCATGGGGTTGGCCTAAGAGCTGAGCTGGACATGGGGGTGGGGGCAAAGGGATATTCTTGTGTGGGGGGAGAGCTCTATGTTTGGGGGGAGACACGGAGAGATGGAATTAGGGGCAGGCAGAGAGAAAGGGAGAGCCAGGCCCGGCCAGGAGGGAGAAACAGACAGGACAACTAAGCTTTCAGGAGAATGGGGGTCTGTGCAGTTCAGATGACCTGCCAAGACCAACAACCTCCAACCCCAAACAGAGGGGCTGGAGGCCAGCCATGCCATGGAGGGTGTGCCCTAGTGTGGCCAAGGAATGACCCGAAGTTCCCGCCTCCCTCCCTCTCTAGTAACTAAGGACCATGAGCAGTCACCAATAGCTGAGTCCTGTGCTACAGCCTCCAGCAAGAGTATCTCCCTGAACCCTCACAGACACACTAGGAAACACAGGCTACTAGAATTCCCACTTTGTGGGTATGGAAACAGGCCCATTGACTTGTTCATGGCTAACAAGTAATAGAGCCAGACTCTGAACCAGGGTGGGTTTAATTCTAAGGTCTTACCACATTCATTATTGCCTCTTCCGGAGTTCCCAATGGTCATACTCTGGTAGAAAAGGGGAGGGGAGTGTGTATGTGTGAGTGGGGTGAGTATGCCTCCCCATCTCCCTGAGTACTCTCTGAACCCCAAGTTAATGTCCCCCAGTGCCCAGCATGTAGCAGATCCAAAGAAATATCTATCTGTTGGAGGAAGTTGAGAGCCAAGACATCCTGTTCTGTTCTGAGGCTAAGAGTAGCTGAAAGGTGTTGGGATGGGGTTACCTACAAACCACAGGATGGATACTGGCCACCTCTACCTCTCTCCCAGGAAGGAAGGACTGCCCTTGGCTCCTGAGAAGCTGCAGAGTAGAGGCCTGAGGGCTTCCCAGAACCAGGCTGGGCCCTGCCTCATCTCCAGCCACACACAGAAGTGGGACTACTTGGATGTCTTTCCAGATCAACACTCACTATGTCTCACTTGTCTCTCCTCTACCCAACCCAACCAGGGACAAAGATTTTCACACACACTCCCCATCCCCCTAGCAACACTTGGGTCCCTGAATCAAGACGCCTACAGGAGAGGTCCACACAGGCACCCTTACCCAGGAGCCAGTTTGGGACCCCTGACTCAAAAAAGTTTCACCCATCTACAACGGCATTGCTCTGAGGAGTGCAGGGGAGCTAAACCATTAAGTCCTGGGCCTCCCTCTACAGCTTGGAGAACCAGCCATGGATTCGCACCCTGCCCCCAGCATGAAGAATGAAGAGAGGGGATAGTACCCCTCTCTGCCCCCCATGGAGGGTAGATGCAAACTCATAATGGATTCAGCTCCTCTCCTGCCCCAGCCTCTTGGGAGACCTCCTCCCTAAACCACATTCTGCTCCCATTTACTGACCAGGTGCCAGGAAAGGGAGGTAGATGGCCCTCCCTCAGGGCAGCCTCCAGGCAGAAACCCAGCCATGTGCCAAACATCACCCTGCATCTTCCACAGGCCCCTGCAGTCCCCACATCTGGAACCATTTCAGGCAGGAGAAGCATAGGACTGAGCTGCCCCTCCTTTGATGCTGGGGCTGTGGGGAAGGGTCATGCCCTTTTCGAGGTCGAGAG
The DNA here is from genome assembly GCF_002288905.1 of Enhydra lutris kenyoni. Classification (NCBI taxonomy): domain Eukaryota; kingdom Metazoa; phylum Chordata; class Mammalia; order Carnivora; family Mustelidae; genus Enhydra; species Enhydra lutris. The sequence goes on from NW_019154089.1 coordinate 1,328,080, forward strand.
TCACAATGCATGGATGGCACACCTCCAGAGGATAGGAAAATGGGGGCAAGGTGGGAGAACAGGAATGGGCAGGATGGGGTTGAGGTATTTATGCCATGGTGGCCCTCCAACATGTAGGATCAGGGGGACCCCAGAAAGGATCCAGAAAATGAGGAGATTTTAATTAATTAATTTATTTTTAAAGGAAGCTTTATTCCCAATGTGGGGCTTGAACTCACAACCCTGAGATCAAGAATCACCGACTGTGCTCTACCAACTGAGCCAGCCAGGGGCCCCATGAAGAGCATTTTAATCCTGGAGAAAAGGGCAGGGTGAAGTTTTACCCCAGCTAAGCCTCAGTTTGCCCAATGGGAATATTACATGCAGGATTCTGGGAAGGATCCATGGTGAAAGGATGTTTTAGCATGGACCAGCCCATAAACAATGCTCAGGGCAGGGCAGTAGCTGCTTCTGTTATCATTATTTTGTTCAAAACCTAGCTGTTGGGTGCCTGAGGGGCTCAGTTGGTAAAGCATCTGCCTTCCACTCAGGTCATGATCTCAAGGTGTTGGGATCGAGACCCACGTTGGGCTCCTTGCTCACCAGGGAGTCTGCTTCTCTCTCTCTCTCTCTCTGCCTGTTGCTCCCCCTGCTTGTGCTCTCTCTTGCTCTGTCAAATAAATAAATAAAATCTTTGAGGCACCTGGGTGGCTCAGTGGGTTAAAGCCTCTGCATTCAGCTCGGGTCATGAACCCAGGGTCCTGGGATGGAGCCCCACATCAGGCTCTCTACTCAGCAGGGAGCCTGCTTCCATCTCTCTCTCTTTGCCTGCCTCTCTGCCTACTTGTGATCTCTGTCTGTCAAATAAATAAATAAAATATTTAAATAAATAAAATATTTTTAAAAATAAAATAAGGGGAGCCTGGGTGGCCCAGAGGGTTAGGCCTCTGCCTTTGGCTCGGGTCATGGTCTGAGGGTCCTGGGATAGAGCCCTGCTTTGGGCTCTCTGCTCAGCAGGAAGCCTGCTTCCCCCTCACTCCCCCGGCTACTGCTCTGCCTACTTGTGATCTCTCTCTCTGTGTCAGATAAATAAATAAATAAATAAATAAAATAAAATAAAATAAAACCTAGCTGTTCCCTACCAAAGCTCTCCACCCAGCTGAGGAGACAGGGTGAACACCCCAAACCAGTCAGGCTATATGGAATCAGACACTGGAATGTCAGGAGGGCAGGACGCTGGAGGGCTGGGCAGTCAGGAAGAACCTCCCAGAGGAAGTGGTATAGGGCTCATCCTGCAGAAACGGGAGAGCCAGGCAAACTGAAGTGGAAGTGAGAAGGGTGTTCCAGGGGAGAAATGGGCTTCAGCCAACCCCTGGAGACAAGAGGGAGCTCTACAGGGCAAGGAGGCCTGATTTTGTAAGAAGCAGAGATAGGTCAGACACGGTATGGTGGGCATGGGAGCTGGCCTGAGGAGAAGAATGAAGAGAGGGGATAGTACCCCATGCCACCTCTGGGGAAGGACTCTTCCCTGAGGTCCACCCCATCCACACCTGCTTTGCATTCCAAGGAAGCCTTTAGGACCTGCGGGGAACCAGTGACACCCACCCCAATATATTCCCCCCAACCCAGGGCTCTGAGAAATCAGGTGGCTGTTCTCTCCTATGTTTATTTATTCCCCTGTTTTGTTTTGTTGTTGTTGTTTTTTTTTTCTTTTCAGGAGACGATAATTATTCAGATCATCGCGGTGATTTACTCAGCAATCAGAGCCGCTCGATGCAGTGGCCGTGGAGCTAAGACAGACGAGCATCGCCAAGGAGGATGAGGCCGGGGGGCTTAGCCCCCCTCCCTCCCACCCGCCCGGCCTTTGTTCTCTTTGAGGTCTGCACCCAAGCTGCCTAGCAGGCAGTGAAGGCGCCCACCCTGCAGACACAGCAGCAAGCTTGCGGGGTCATGGGAGCCAGTGTGCACCTCTGCATGTCCTGGGGAGTGGTGTGGTGTGGGCTCATGTGTCCCTTGGTACTGGCTGACAATGGTGGAGCTCCGGTGTGCGTGTTTGTATGTGTGTTTGGGGGTGGGGGGGTGAGTAGGACTGTACCACTGCCTGAGCATTGAGGTCAGGTATGTAATCAGAATGTATGCACCTGTGTGATTACTGGGGCCTGGGGTCACCTGTCTTTGCAGGCTTGCTCAGAAGTGCAATGGGCAGGTACACAAACGTTTATATTTTAGTCACATAGAGGGGAGTGGAGGGGGTCTGGGATTCCTATGCTGAAGCTGTCTGAGGTGATCACGGATGGGACAGGGAGTGAGTCCTAGCTTGGTGTCTCTGACTGTGCTAGTGAGAGTAGGGGGGCTGGTGATCAGCTCATATCCAAATGCTGAGTTCTCCTGGATCAGTGCTGGGGCTTCAGGGGTTATGGGGATACAGGTGTGGCTGTGTTCACAGGCATGTACACCCGCAGGCCCCCCCCCCGCCCCCGCCGCCCGCAGGCTGGCGCGGTGACGGTGACCTCATTACTGCCTCCGCAAAGGCCCCTTGAAATCCCTGCGCCGTCGCATTTGGCTGCTCTAAGTGATGGGAACGGCCTGCGCTTCCTGATCAATCGCTTAAAATTCAGGGTCGGCTTGCTCGCCGGAGAGGGCTGCCTGCCAGCCCCACGCACCGCGCTCTACCGCCTCCCCTACACCCCCTCCTTGCTTTGGGGTGGGGGGGGCTGCGATACTGCCGTATTGGAAAACATCCCCGCGCTGGCTGGGGGGCCCGGTGGGGCCAGCGCTGGAAGCCGTTCCACTCGAGCAGATGGCTGTGAAACTTTGGCGGCGAGATAAATTGGGTCTGACGGCGTGAGGCCGGCTCACAGATGGGCGGGATTCTCACGCCGGCCCCCACGTCCGGCCCGGCCGCGGGCAGGGCCGGCGCCACTCAGAGCCCCCTTTGGGCACCCGCCCGGCCAGCAAAAGCCAGCAAAAGCCTTCGGGAGGCCACTCATCCGCCAATAGCCTCTCTCTGCCGGAGGCGCCCTCCGTCACACTCCTTCCGGCCCTAGATCTCCCCAGAGACGAGCGCAGAGGGAGGGGCAGCCCCCAGCCCCCGCCTGGTCACCTCCGCCAAGCTGGCAGCTGGGCTTTCCCCCTCCTCTGCCATCCGCAGAGGCCTGAAGCGTGAAGGTTAACAGCTGGGGGGGAGGCTGCGTCTCCTTCCCTCACCCCCTCTCTGCTGCAGCCCCGCCCACCTGCCAACCCTGGGGATGTCGTAAACAGGGATGTGAGGTGTGTGTTGGGGGGGGTGCCGAAGGGAGGGAGAAAAGACAGACAAAGAGAGAAAGCGAAAATGAGCAAGATGCGAGAGAGACCGAGGGACAGAGACAGACAGGCAGAGAAAGAAATGGAGACTGAGATGTAGAGATAGAGACAGAGACACCCACAGAGAGAAAAGGGAGGGAGAGACCTCGGAGCCAGAGAGGAGACACACAAAGAGAGTGGGAGGAAGGCGAAGGACGAGGGGACCAGATACAGGCGGGGACCGCCTCTAGCCGTGGGCGATCGTGGGGGTAGAAGAGTTGAGTAGGGGAGCAGGGCGCGGCCTCAAGCTAACTCCGCCCCCACTATGAGGGCTGTGAGCCACAATGACAGTCGCTGCCCCAGGCCGCGCCCTCCATCCCAACACCGCTTCCTCGCCTCGGTTTCCCCAGGAGTGCGGGCGAAGAGGATGGCGAAAGGGGGTAGGCCTGCACGGCCATCACTCTGCCGCAGAGCCCACCCTGTCGAGCCGACTCCCCGGCGCATCAGTCCAGCGGGCAGATATCGATCCGGTCCAGCCAAGCTCGATACCCGCGGCCTGCAGCCGGCTCTGCAGCGGTCCTACAGAGAGGAGGGGGCTCACTCCCTGTGCCGCCCCCGCGGAAATTTTGTGCCGGAATAAATCCCCGAGAGCCCCGCCCGAACGACGCACTCGCCTCCCCCTGTCCCTAAACGGCCCGGCTTGGCGGGCCAGGCCGCCTGCAGCAGGGGGATAGCCCGGGTGACCACCCCCAGCCCCACCTCCTGCGGGGCACCGGAGGCCAGAAGAAAAAAATCTTTGCTGAGTTGATGAAGTTGAAGTTTCGTAAAGGGCGTGAAGGAGACAGCCAATCAGCGAGCCTTCATTTACATAGGCTCTCTGATTGGCTCTCACGGTGCCTCTTTAGAATGTTACTTTGAAACCTTAAGAAAACGAAGAGAAAAATCCCACTGATGAGAGACAGGGGAAGCTCAGACCCCCCCGGGTTCATGTAGGGTCCCCCAGGCCAAGCTCTAAGGAGAGGTAGGGAGCTTAGACATGGCGTCACCCAAGCTTCACAATACATATAACCAACTTGAGGCTGTATGGTTAGGGAGGTGGAGCGTGGCCTGAACCCAGCTCCTGGGCTCCCCCCAACCCCCGCCCCGCACCCTTGAATGTGCCCACCTCCAGATACCCGGATGGGTGGTCAGAGGTCATTTCAGACTCGAGGTGGAAAGGAGAAAGGCCTGGCTTGGCTTGGGAGAGTGAAGCCTGGGGTGCAGAAAGTCTTGTCTGTGACAGGTACAGTGTGGGTGGTGTCACCAAGTTCTAAAGGTTCTCAAATAATGGAGTTTCAAAGGTAGGCCGAGTTGGTTCCCTGGCTGACCCCCAGGCCAGCCTGACATTGAATCCTAGACAGGCACACATGAACCCATGTGTGGTGACCGGCTGAAGCCTGGGAGGCCTAGAGGAGTGGATGCACTCGGCAGAGAGTGGGACCAGGCCACCCTCACAGCGTTGCACTGCCAGGGATCCATGCTCCTGGGCCCAGCATGCCCTGAGTCACTCTGGGGGAGGGAGAGGAGGTCTGGACTTTGGCAGCATGAGTGGAGAACCAGTTTCTGTCCTGAGGCCTCCACTCTGCCCTCCCCCTCCTGCCCATGCTGGGAAAAGTGTCCCCTGGGGTTACCATGTGCAAATCCAGCCCAGCCCACACCCCTCCCTGGGGCCCAGCATAGATGACTCAGACCTGGGGGTAGGGGAGGGTGTTTAAGGATGGGGTGGGGGAACAGAATCTGTGGCTGCAGCTAGAGAGAAAGCCCCACCGCTGTCTGCCTATGGCAAATTGGGGAACAGGTGGGAGAATTCACTCTGGTAGGGCCTAACTCCACCCTAATTCTTTCCCAGTGACATATCCTGGAGACTCAGCTCTGTCATTCATCTCCAAACAGCCTTCACCAGAGTCTGAAGTATACATGAAGGACAGGCTGTGCCCGAGTCCCCAGTGTAGTCACTACTCCTACAACAGGTTACACACACACCCCTGTGAGCCCTTGGGCAGTAGCAAAAGCTGGTTTTCAAAAGACCCAGGGACTGAACAGCCAATGCACAGACACCTGCCAAGCCCCAGCGCTCAGCCCGCTGACATGCCAAACTTACTGTGTGACCTTGGGCACAGCTCATCCATCTCTGAGTCTCAGGCTTTTCTGGAAGGCTATGCTTTCCTAAACATACTGTTCTCGTGGAGGGCAGTTGCAGAGAAACCCTGGCAGGAGGGCAGAACCCAGGAGGGGCCTGGGAGGGCCTGCTCAGAGGCCCTGCTGGTCTAAGAGTCAAGTGGGATAGAGACAAAATTGCCAAGTCCCACAGTTCTCCCCAATTCTTGGAATCTCATCTCTCCTCCTATCTCCCTGCCTACCTCATACATATCAGGAGGCCCGGCTGGGTCTGGGCAGGAGTAGGGAGCTGTATGTGCTTGCATGTTTTCGTGAGTGTGCATGTATACACACATGGGGAGAGTGTGAGATCCTCCCTCCCACCCCCCCAACCGCTGCCGCCATTGCCCTCTGAGAAGCGGAGATAATCCCTCACCATCTGTCTTGTGTTGCTAACCCGCTCAGCCCTGTGGACAGCTGCCCGGGCCACAGCTCCTCAGAGGAGCGGGTGTGGGGCGTCAGGGGAGCTAGCTAGCTCTCTGGTCCTGGCAGCAGACACACTCAGTCCTCCCACTCCACTCACTCCACTCACTCTACTTTACCTGCCTGCCTGTACAGAGGAGAGAAAGTGAGGCCAGAGAGAGGACAAACAGGACTTCCTCCATTCTGGCTTCAGACAACAAGAGGAGCAGAGGAATAGAAAATTATCCCTGGCCTGGGGGCTGGGGACTGACCCTCCCAAAATGCAGGGGGAAGGACAGGGTGACCTGCTGGCTTATCTCCTATGAGCCCTCTAAAAACGCATGCATGCATGTCCCTCTGATGGAAAGGGGACAGTAGGAACAAGTCAGGCCTTCTGGGCCTGGGAAGAGGCAGGAGGAGCCGTCTCCCCAGCCTTTGGCAGGCCAGTGGCCAGGCCTCTGAGTGACCCACTTCCCAGGGCCACAAGAGAGCCTCATAGGATATTTGGTGGGTAATGCTTAGTGTGTGGGCCCTGCACCCCAAGTTCTCATGACCACCATAATCTCCATTGTTTTCATGAGGAAATTGAAGCTCAGAGAAGGAAGTGACTTGCCCAACTCACTCCAGTGTGGGAAAGAGCTTGGACTTGGACCCAGCCATCAGGCTCCAGCAACCCTCCCTCAGTACCCAGTTCTATCTGGCCCCTGCAGCCATCAAGTCTCTCACTTGCCTCAACTTCCCTACATGTAGCTCTGCCCCATGCAGCTCTGAGATTCTTCCAGCCCAAGCCAGGTGATCCCCTTCCCAGGGGCATGGTCCCTGCCCGTCAGACAGGGTGTCAGCCCATGCCAACCAGAGCCCAAGGGAGGATGAAGTTGTGGGGTTAAGTGTGGCCCCCACCCAGCCCTCTCCTGTCAATCAGCTCTCACCCCCCTCTACACACACCGCGCCCCAACTGAGAGGGCACACACTCGGCCAGCCACACAAACAGGTACTCAGGCACACATGAGTAGGTAAACACAGTCACACATACAGTGCTTATATACATACAAACTCTCAGATACAAACACAAACTCAGGCAACCACCCACATCCTCACACTGGCACACAGACCTCACCATGCACAGCAAAGCTCACACACAGACCACCGCCAGCCTCCACACTGCAGGCTCCTAGTTATCCATTCCACTCCCATCCCCCAGGTGCCCCCACTTTGCCACACACCAGACAGTAACCTTCCAGGAAGGCCAGTGTGGAGGGAGGAGTGGGGGTCAAACAGACAGAAGTCTGCTCTGTCTCTCCTGACTCTGGATGGGGGCCCTTCAGCAAGAGTGTCAGGGGACACCTGCCCCCTCCCCAGGCCCTCTAAGACTTGGAGGGCTGCCATCTGGCCACAGATCTAAGAGAACAGTCTCCCACCTCTCACCTCCAGGGCCTCCCAGCTTCCCCTGGCTCAGGGGGAGGAAAGGGACAGTGCGACGGAACTGCCTGTCCTCTGAGGGTCTCAAGTCGTCAGGAAATGAGACACACCGGGAATAGTCTGACAGTGGTCTGAGCCCCACAAGGTAGTGGACTCCAGCCCCCCTCCGTGACCCAACCTCTCCCAAACCTCTCCCCCTTGTACCCAACCCTTAAGGAACTCTGGAAGTAGAGGTGAACTGCCTCCTCCTTCTCTAGGTTGGAATTTGACTCCCAGGTCCCTGTGTGCTCTTAGCCAGAGGGACCCCAGCCCTGAGCCTGGCTTCCCTGTGCCTGAGGGGGGCCCAGTTCCAAGCCAAATCACACACTCCATCACATGCTCACACCCGCATGCTTGCACACTCGTGTGCAACCATACACTCTCTCTCATTCTCAGCCACACTCACACTCTCGAATGCTGTCACACTCACGGCCACACCTGAACAAAGCTGAAGTTCTGGGGCCCTGAGTCAGCAGAGCCCTGGCAGAGGCTCAGAGGCTGGTGCTGACAGCCTGGTGTGCAGGGGGAGGGGAGGGGCTGCCACAGCGGCCTGGAGGGTCCTGAATAATTCAGGGTGGTGGCTGCTGTGGTGGCAGGAGCCTGTCAGCTGCAGGGAAATCTTGGTGGCTGGATTGTTCTGGGAAGATGGCTCCTGGTGTTTTGAGGAGAGTCAGTCCTGACTGGAGTCTCACTGAACTCACAGAAGCCTTCTCATACCTGCTTTAACTTTGAATCCTCTCCAGGAGCCTGCACAGCACTATAGCCCCATTTCACAGATGAGGAAACTGAGGCTCGGAGGATAAAGAGATTTACAAAAGGTTGTAAAGCAGGGGTACCCAGGTGCCCACCTGCAACCCTCTCCCCATGTACACACACGTCCCCACAGCCTGGAGAGTTTCTTCTGGTCATTCTGCCCAGATGCAGATGAGAGACAGACCTCAGCCATGTGAGGACATTCTGGAGCGTGCGTCCAGGAAGTACCCAGGCTCAGAGCACAGCCGGTGCTCAGCTGCTGCCTTGTGAACGGGGACACTGTGTAGGGGTGGCACACTATAACTCAAGGCCATGCCTCTACCACTAGAGAAGAGACATCTCTGAGCCTCAATGTCCTCATCTGCAAGACGGGCATGAAGCGTTATCGACCTCACGAGATGTTGGTAAGGACTGACTGGGAAAACACAAGTCAAGCCATCAGCATGGGATCAGGCCTGCAGGAAGGGCTCCATGTTACAGCGAAGACAGGCGAACCCTTGCCACAAAGAGACAGCCACACAGCAGTGGTGGTCCGTGTGTTCAAAGTCCTCTCTGCCTGGGGCACCTTCCCCTCTCTCCTCTGCTGTCACTGCATTTCTCCCCTTCAAGGCTGAGTACATCTGTCACCTCTCTAGGACAACAGCATGGTTTCCTGCCATACCCTGCTCCCCTCGGTGACGTTCCCCCTCCCCCTCCCCCTCCAAGGTATTCAGGCTGCTGGTCTTGGGTGCTTAGAGTGGTCCCAGGCTGTTTGAGATCACGGCCTGCACACAGTAGGCCTTGAGGGCCTCCTGCCGGACAGACAGCCCCGCACTGTGTCAGCACACAGCAACCGGCAGTTAGGGTGCTTCCGCAGTTAAAATAAACCTCTGAGGTCATGGGTCTGTTCTCTCTGTAAAAACAAAAATATCCAACAGCTCGTGTCTGGTGAGACCCGCAGCAAAAGACCAGACGTGACTGCTTCACCAGCCGGAGGCCAAGCATCAGGCTCCCGGCCAGGTTCCAACGCAAAGAGGCACCTGCCCAGGCCCTGGGGTACCAACACCCAGAGGCAGTTGGCACGTGACTCCCGTGCCCGTGGGAAAGGCAGGCACTCCATCCCCACAACCCTGAGCTCTAAGGAGAGTAGGGAGCATTCTCCATATTTGATTCAAAATAAAAACCACAGTAAACCATAGACCCAAAACTTATACGTCGGCTGAAATTAAAATAGATTCTTGCTACGTTTTCTGGTTTCAATATTCTGGATCAGTTCATGGAAGCTGAATCAGGCGATTTGTCTGTCCCTCCTGTTTTGTTTCTGTTGTTGCCCCTGCTTTACTGGGATCTCAGCACATGTTCCATCTCCCCTCTGGAGCAGAGCCCAACTGGGTCCTGGGGGTCCCCTAGCCCTGCGCGCATGAGACTGATCCCCCCCAGGAGCCTGCCAGCACCCCTTGGCCCCTCCCTCTTCCGGGGAACCTTGCGGCTGGGCCCGTGCCTGCGGCGAGTCTCACCCCAGTATTATTTTAGTCGCAGACAGACACGAGGCAGATGGTGACAACATCCCTTCCCCGCTCCCCACTGACGAGCTGTTGCAGCCCTGAAGCCTGAGGGTTCTTCTCCCTCAGGAATATTTCAATCCCGACTCAGTGGCTAAATGCGGCTGCTCTTGTGAGCCGTGGGCACATCTGCTCCTCCTCCTCCCTACCCCCTACCCATTTTCCTGGGACTGAGTAGAGAGCCCTGGGGAGGCCCTGCCAACTTCCAGCTCTGCCCAGTCCCCCCAGCTGCCCTACTGTGCGCCAGGCACTGGCCCATGAGCACTGTACCACTGGGAGAGGCAATGATTGTGCCCACTTCACAGGTAAGGAAGCTGAGGCTCAGAGTGAAGGTCACAGAGCCAGCGATGAGGTGTCCCCTTGGGTCCCATGCATCCTAGAGACACAAGGCGTACCCTCCACTCTGCTCCTACACCTGAATCTCTACCTGACCACCTTTCTGCACAACCTTGAGGGACCACCCCAGGCAAACCACCTTCCCTGCGGAACAACTAGGAGCCGATTTAGTTGCTACACCCACTCTCCCACATCAGCCACTAGAGCCTGGAGCTCAAGGCTAGCCAAGCATCATCGGCCCAGCACCTCACCCTGCTGGTCCTAGCTCACCGGACACACAGACTGTAATGGTGAGAATCAAGGGCAGGGGGAGGGGCTCTGGCATGGGATAGGCCTGGTTTCCAATCTCAGCCTTGCTGTGACTCTGGGAGTATCACTTAACTTCCCAGGATCTGCTCCACCATTTGTGAGACACACAGCAGCAGCCTCTCCTCTCCCGGCTAATTCAGTGAGGCAACTGCTATATTCCCAGCACCTAAAGCCAGGCCCAGAACAGAGCACACGTCCAATAAACATCTGCTGAATGAATGACACATGGAATGAACTTAGCACCAGGCCTGGCTCAGTGGGGCTGGTCCTCCCCGCAGCCCTAGCCTTGGGCCCAACTGCGCCTGGGGCCAGCTTTGCCTCTGTGGTCCATTATGAGCTGAAGTTGGCCACAAGGGCCAACCTGAGTGTGTCTCTGGCAGGAGGACAGGCCCAGAGCACCTGGCCACCACCACTTGACTCGAGTGCCAGCAAGGTGTGGAAGGTGGGCTGAAGCTGTTTGGGTTCCCTCATGCCCCTTTGCCAGCCACCCATCCTGCCTGGCCAAGGGCAGGAAAGCTGGACAGGGGCTCTTTGAGGGCTTGCGATGCTCTCTGGGCCAGTGAGGACGTCCTTTCCCAGTCAGACCTCGGGGCTGTGGGCTCCCTGTCCAGGCACGGACTCCACCCCCAGCGCCTCAGCGGGCCTTCTTCTGGGGCTGGGCCAAGATCTACAGACAAACCATCGCACAAAAACACATGCCTACCACAGTGACCCTTGCACCCCAAAGAGATCTACAAAACTATACACACATACATGCCACCCAATGAAGACACAAAAGCAAACACACGCATGACTCAATGTACATGGCAGGTTATACAAGCTCACAAACACGTTTGCTGCAGTCACAAACAACACAGCACAAGACACACCTACACGCTCCCACAGCACAGCCGTGAACACGTGTGTGGCATAGCCATCAAGGCCCAGGCCCCCACCCAGGAGCACAGATGTGCACAGCAAGACATGGAGGCCTGTCTTGCAAGAAACTGAGGTCCAGCTCCTTATGTCAGACCTGGCCAGGACCTGAGTTTCTGCAGCTCAGGGGGCCAAGGGAGGGCAGGGACACAGGACTGCTGCAAGAGAAGGGCAGGCCAGGCTTGGAGTGGGGAGAGGAGGCAGTCTTGTGTCCAGTGTCAGCTCTGAAGACCCCATTTTCACAGCACGGGGGCCAAGGCCCTCATACCGCATGGACACACCCCCAACACCAATCCCTCCCCTCCGCAGCCACCTCTGCCCAAGTCACCAACACATTCATGCCTGGCTCAAGAAACTGGGTGAGGCTAGTCACTCTCACCACAAAAGCCAAACCAAAGGAAAAGAGAAGCTGACTGTCGGTGCAGAAACCCATGGAGACACTCTTCAGCAGGGAATTCTGGTCAGGAGAACACACTCTGCCAGTCATGGTCACAAAAGGTAAGTCTGTCTGAGTAGCCCTATGTTAACCCTACCCTAAGGACACAACCCTGAGGCCAGCTGGCTTACGAAGGCCACCTGGTGAGGCCCAGGGGCCCCCTTATCTCTGGGCACATCTCGTCTGCTGCTTTGCCTGACCACCCATCCGCATGTTCCATGGTGCTGTTGCCTGGGGCTGGCATTCGAGGCCCTTGTTATCGGGCCTCACCCTGTGTTCTTTTCCCTAGGCTTTTGCCAATGCTGTTCCCTTCACCAAGAATGCACTCCCAGGCGCCCACCCCCCACATTCTGGCATTCTGCCCATTCATATCTGTGTCACCTCCCTTGAGAAGCCTCCCTAGTGCCTGCCAGGGAAAAAAAAAAAAAATTCTCACTCCAGTGCTGGAATGAGAGATGAGGACCCATGTGGGCTTCCACTGGGCCTCAGTGTCCTAATCAGTGAAATACATGTAAGACGCGCTTATCACCACTGAGGAACAAAGTGAGGCCGATTAGTCTAGTGCAGCAGTTCTCAAAGCAGGATCCGTGGACCCCTGGGAGTCTCCAAGATCTTCTCAGGGTAGGTAAAGTCAGAATGATTTTACCAATAATACTGACATTAGTTGACCTTTTTACCGTGTTGAGATTGGCACTGATGGTGCAAAACCAATGGTGGGCAAAACGGTTACTGCTTTAGCCCAAATCAAGAGGGTAACACCTAATGATACTAGGACTCATTATATTTGTCAGTGTTAGAAACTTCCATCAAAAAAAAACAAAAAATAGCTAGATTTCACTTAGGAATGTCCTTGTTGGGGTGACTGGCTAGCTCAGTCTATAGAGCATGGGAAGGAAGAAAGAATGAGAAAGAATATCCTTGTTGAAGTAAAGCAATAAAATTAGGGATTGTATTAAATCTCAGCCCTTCGATGCCCAGGTGGCTCAGTCGTTAATTGTCTGCCTTCAGCTCAGGTCATGATCCTAGGGTCTTGGGATGGAGCCCTGCATTGGGCTCCCTGCTCAACGAGAAGCCTGATTCTCCCTCTCCCACTCCTCCTGCTTGTGTTCCCTCTCTCGCTGTATCTCTCTCTGTCAAATAAATAAATAAAATCTTAAAAAAAAATCTCAACTCTTGTGTACACATCTATTTAGTGTTGTGTGAGGGAAATTCACACAGAGGACAGTAACATACCGGAGCAAGATTTTTGCCTCCAGGGGCACCTGGGTGGCTCAGTGGGTTAAAGCCTCTGCCTTCAGCTCAGTTCGTGATCTCAGGGTCCTGGGATCGAGCCCCACATCGGGCTCTCTGCTCAGCAAGGAACCTGCTTCCCCCTCTCTCTCCGCCTGCTTCTCTGACTACTTGTGATCTCTGTCTCTGTCAAATAAATAAATAAAATCTTAAAAAAAAAAAAAAAAAAAGATTTTTGCCTCCAGGAAAAGCAATTGTGCAGTTGTTTTGGTTACAAGCTGAACTAGCTGCTTTTTTTATGGAACCCCATAAAGAAAGACAGACAAACTTTAGACTAGGATATTTGGCCAATATTCTCTCAAAAGTAATCAAGTGAGCCTGTCACTTCAAGGAAAATAACTATAGTATTTATTGCCAATGACAAAATTCTAATTTTTTGTAAGCAAAAATCTGAATTTGGGAATACTTGTATAGGTCAGCATAAGCTTGACCACTTCCTGATGCACTTCTGATGAAATTTGTGGTGTGACTATTGTGGGATGTGACTATTAAATATCATGCAACGAAATGTGTTAACCTTTGAGAGATTTGCATAACCCAGCAAACCCATGTTCTCTAAATGACCACTGCATGGTGTTATAAAATCATGCATGGGCAAGAGATCCACTTTAAGTGCACGATAGACAAATGGACCTTCATGTAACAGAATATGAAAAGTTCATTGATAAGGTTTCAGATTCTACATGGCAACTAACCTTTAAGAAACTCCCACCTGTCAAGTTTTGGTGTAGTATCAAATTATCTGAAAAGGCTAAGAAAATACTCCTCACTTCTCCAGCCAGAGATGTGCATGAGGCCAGATTTTCCTCATGCATTCAACAACAGAAAAACAAACATACCACAATAAATTGAAAGCAAGAGTAGATACTAGGCTCCAACCCCAAGGGGCCTGTTTGTTCTATTAAGCCAGATATTAATGAGATCACAAAAATGTAAAAACGCCACTCCTCCTGCTAATTTTGTTTTGTTCCATAAAATAAAGTTATTTTTCATGAAAGTATATTATCTATGTTAACACGTAATGAACGGCAACTGTCATTTTAAAATAAATGAATAAATACACGTTCTTCAATTTTCTCAGTTTTCATTTCTAATAGGGCAAATCTTTTTTTTTAAGATTTTTATTTATCTATTTGACAGAGATCACAAGTAGGCAGAGAGGCAGGCAGAGAGAGAGGAGGAAGCAGGCTCCCTGCTGAGCAGAGAGCCCGATGCGGGACTCGATCCCAGGACCCTGGGATCATGACCTGAGGGGAAGGCAGAGGCTTTAACCCACTGAGCCACCCAGGCGCCCCTAATATGGCAAATCTTGATGCCCAGAGCCCACTTAAACAAAAGCTCTTCGGGGCCCTCAGTAATTATTAAGCCTGTAGAGGGGTTCTGATAACAAAAAGGTTGACAACTGCTGGCCCAGCGCTTCCACAGCAGGAAAAACTAGGGGTAGATGTGAAGAAACATCTGGATGGGCAGACACAGGCAGCAAGCAAAAGGAGCTATCAGAGATTGTTCCTTTGAAGAGGTCCCAGCCCGGGGCCTTGGAAGTCCAGGCAGAGGGGTGGAAGGCGGGGACTTCAGGGTGGGGGGCTCTGGCAGAGGTGTCTGGGAATCCCTACTTCCCTCTGCTGCCCCCGTAAGGGTTGTGGGTATGTAGGGGGAGGCTGCAAACACCCAAAAGACCTCCCTGCACACAGGCTGAGACCCCCCTAGAAGCTCCAGCCCTCCCCAGATGCCTCCAGCCTCTTCCACCCTCACCCCCCATGAAAAGGATTTAGGCCTAAAAATTATCGTCACCGCTTCACAGCAGACAATACAGAGGGGACATTATGTGCCAAGAGAGAGGCCTCGTTGTTGCTGCTGCTGAGGGACAGCAGCGCTCTGTTCTGAGCAGGCCAGGGGCTTCTCCTGTGCGGTGGCCCAGACCCTCACTCAGAAGCACATCCTCACCCCAGCGTGCACTCGCAGACTCACCCAGGGTACCCCTCAGGCACATGCTGAGGCCCACATCAGCCTTCCTGTACGCCCAGCTCCCACCCACTACCTGCCCTGGGTCCTTACTGCCAGCGCCACCCCCCCACATACACCCATGCGCTCCACAGCGCAGGTATCCTCCCCCGGGGAACCCTGGTGGGGGTGCAGGGGACAAAAGGCAGCCCCACTGGGAACCCTGAGGATGCCCAGCCCACCCTGCCCTGCACTGCCTGGACAGGATCACAGGGCACTGAAACCAGTAGCCTAGGCTGAGCCAGACCTGCCTAGACCCACGGAGGGACACAAAGGCTGCCTTGTTGCTTTGCCAAACCCTCCTGGCTCTGGAGAGGGAGGGAGGAACCCAGGCAACTGGCACCCCTAACCCCAGCTTCTGGGCTGGCCCTGAAACAAGACTGGACTTTAACCATAGAGGCCACCACTCATGCTGGGGCCAGAGGGCAAGGTGAGGACAAAGGGAACCTCCTGATAAGACGGTCCCAAGGAGGTCCCCCCAAGCCCTGAGCTTACACTCGACCCAAAGTCTTTGTTTTTCCTCTGGGGGCAGGGATCTCTCCCTCCCAACATTTGCTCAGGTTAGTCCCTCAGCCTGGAGCTGCCTCCCTCCTCCCCTTGTCTGGGCAAGTTTTCATCTTCCTTAGAGCATTGTTCAGAGAGCATCTCCCAAGCCCTCCTGCCCCCAGAGCTTCCTTACCAAACAGGGAGCTCCAGATTTCCACAAGGGAATGCCCAGCAGGGGACAGGCAGAGCGGGTCTCACAGGCCACCACCCCAGGACTGGCAGAGGAACGGGTGAGAGGGTGTGGCCGGGCCAAGCCTGACCAGCCCAAGACCACACCATGGCAGCGGACGGGATGGGCCGGGAGTTACCAGTCCCAATTTTCAGCCAGCCATCAGTCCCCGCCACCAGGTGACACAGAGCAGAGTTCCTTGGAGGAGACTACTTCCTCACATCCGGACCTTTGTTCTCTTTGCGGAAGACACTCTTTCCCATCGATCTGTCTGCCAAGTCTTACTCATCAAGCGGCAGCAGTTTTTATTTTTTATTTAATACGTACAGAACACCACCTGTGTGGCAGGCACTATTCTAAGGGATATTTACACAAATTAACTCATTAAATCCGCACAACACTTTGAGGTAGGTACTATTGTTATTTCCAATTTTTTTTTTAAAGATTTTCTTTATTTGACAGAGATATCGAGAGAGGGAACGCAAGCAGAGGCAGGGGAGAGGGAGAAACAGACCTCCCGTTGAGCAGGGAGCCAGATGCAGGGCTCGATCCCAGGATCCTGAGATCATGAACTGAGCCAAAGGCCAATGCTTAACAACTGAGCCACCCAGGTGCCCCAATTTTTTTTTTAAGATTTTACTTTTAAAGCATCTCTACACCCAACGTGGGGCCCCATCCCTGAGATGGAGAGCTGCAACTCTACCGACTGAGCTCACCAGGCACCTCTTATTATTCCCATTTTAAAGATGAGGACAGTAAAGCACAGCAAGGTTAAGGAACTCTATCAGGGGGCACCTGGGTGGCTCAGGTAGTTAAGCGTCTGTCTTCGGCTCAGGTCATGATCCCAGGGTCCTGAAAACGAGTCGCGCATCAGGTTCTCTGCTTGGCGGGAAGCCCGCTTCTCCCTCTCCCTCTACTGCTCACCCTGCTTGTGTTCTCTTGCTCTCTCTGTCAAATAAATAAATAAAATCTTTAAAGAAAGAAAAAAAAGGAACTACCAAGGTTACACTGCTAGTAAGTGGTGGTATGAATAACAGGAACCCAGCAAGTCACTTCCAGGCAGTCGACCATGACTGCTTACCCAGAGCAGGGGCCTTTGCTGTGTCTCTGATCTCAGACCTATCCCTCTTGGTGAGCCCCTCGAGGGCTTTCATAAGAACATATTTTGGGGGACGGGGCTGGGGGCAGGTCAAGGGGCCCACCCCCTAGCACAATACGTGGGCTATGGGGCATCTCGAGAAACACTGTTGACTAAAGAACTGAAGACACAGGGGCGCCTGGGTGGCTCAGAGGGTTAAAATCTCTGTCTTCAGCTCAGGTCGTGATCCCAGGGTCCTGGGATCAAGCCCCACATCGGGCTCTCTGCTCAGCAGGGAGCCTGCTTCCCCCTCTCTCTGCCTGCCTCTCTGCCTGCCTCTCTGCCTACTTGTGATCTGTCAAATAAATAAATAAAATTTAAAAAAAAAATGAAAACACAGCAAGGCCGAATTCCCAGTGCCCAAGGGCAGAGAAGGTAGAGGCTGCCCAAAAAGGCTCAAGGAGTTCTCTCCCTTTCTGACATCCCACACCATCTGCTTTGTCGCTCACTCCAAAGCCTCTGTCCTCCTCGGGTACATGGGCCTACAGAACACTGGCGAGGGGAGGAGGAGGCTACCAGGCCTGCAGGGCCACCTCGAGGCCCAGCTGCTCCCAGGTCTCCATGTCCCTCCAGGCAAAGGGTCTATTAAAATTCTTGGGCACCATGAACCAAAAAGATAGAGTCTTCACAGGGTCTGCTGTCCCCGTTCTCTCGTCTGAATCTGATTTTCCAAACTATTGGGTAGTTTCCCTGGCTCCTAGCCAATGTTTACAAACCGATGCTCAGACCCCAACCAGTAGAGAGGGACACGTGGGCACCCAGTGGACCAGCCAGCCTGCAGGGACCTCCACACTCAAGGGTTGCCCTCTGGACAGAGCCTCTTCTTCTGAAAATCTCCATTTCCATTGGTTGTGGCCCAAAAAGGAGACACAATCCTTGGCTGTCTCTGTACTTCTGAAGTAGGGTTGATGCCATTCCCTAGAAAAATAACCCCCAAGATGGCAACTACTCGCCCTTAGTCTTCCCACCTTGGAAACGGAACTGACAGGTGCTCGGAAGAATGGGTAGGAAAGGCTACAGGTCCTTAGGGAAGAGGGCCCCACTGGCCTTCTAAGGAGAGCCCCTTCCCCCACCTCAAAGTAGATTTCCCAGCCTGCCCCTGGCTCAGCCCACCTTTCCACTGATGCTATTTATACCTGGCCTCTGTGAAGGTGGGTGAAGACAAGGCCTCCTTCTGTGAGGAGGGGGGGTCTTCCCTCACCCCCATCCCCAGCCACTAAAGACACCAAGTTTCCAGGGAATTTGCTTCATAACCAAGGGAGGCCGGGGATAGTAGGGTGCTTGACAGAGGGCACCCCCAAATTGCAACTTAGGAAGGACTTCAGGCAGCTGTCTGGTTGGAAAGGACCTGGAAGATTGGCCTGAAGCTGCACATGCAGCCACTAACTGTACTTAAATACCAGGTTACAGATCAGTTACAGCGAACTTTTCTCAAAGTGCTTTACATCAAATGAAGAAAATACCAGTTGCCCATATCAAAAAATTAATGATGATGATAGAGATGTAGTGGGCACCAAGTCATTTCCCCCTCTCCCACCAGGTTGGGGGGAAGGGCTGCCTGGACTAAGGGAGGCCATACCCCTTGGAAATGTAAGTCTACCTCAACTTCTACTGAAAAAATATTCTCCAAGCCACAGAACTCTGGGCTGCACCTGGGAGGGAAAGCGATGTGATCAGACACTACTCATGACCTTACTTGAGCACCAACTGGCTGGAGGGCAGACACTCTGGATGCCCTTTTATGACCACGCTACAAGGGAACATTGAATTACTGTATTTTCCCTATTGCCCCCACTTTACAAATGAAGAAACTGAGGCTTACAAAGGTTGTTGCCCTCCCAAGACTGCAGAGTCAATATGTGACAGAAATGAGACTAGAATCTAAATCCTGGACTGTCATATTCCAGGCCCTGGGCACACAAGCCATGTGTGATAAGGGCCCAAAGATGGGGCACCTGGGTGGCTCAGTGGGTTAAAGCCTCTGCCTTCGGCTCAGGTCATGATCTCAGGGTCCAGGGATCGAGCCCCGCATCGGGCTCTCTGCTCAGCAGGGAGCCTACTTCCCCTTCTCTCTCTGCCTGCCTCTCTGCCTACTTGTGATCTCTGTCTGTGTCGAATAAATAAATAAAATCTTTTAAAAATAAATAAATAAATAAATAAATAAGGGCCCAGAGAATAGCCCCAATAGGACTGTGGGATGTAAGAGATAAGGGGCAGTCTCCATGTTTATGAGAATAAACACGTGACTTCATGGGGGAGGAAGAAGCTGACCTAAACCATGGAGAATGGTTAGGGTTACAACAAAGAGATGGAGAGGGAAGGGACTCCAAGCAGAGGGAACAGCACATGCAAAGGCTCCAAGGTGGGAACCTGTGCAGCATGTTTGGGGAGCAGCCAAGGGGCCGTATGTTTGGTTGGTGGAGCAGAGGATCACGGGAAAGTGGGTCAAGAGCAGGTAAGAGAGGGATGCAGCCACAGGGGAAGCAGTGGAGCTTAATGGTTCAGGCTGTGAGTTTGAATCCTGACTGCCACTGACCAGCTGGGGACCTTGGAAAAGTCTCTTCCCTTCCCTGAGGCTCAGTTTCCATATCTACAAAATGGAAATAATAAAGGTATTCACTTAATAGCATTGTTCTGAGAATTCAAACAAGCACTCTGCCCAGCCTAAGAACTGACAACTGTTGTTCTTGGTACTGGGCCTTGGGGAGCCACTGAGGGCTCCTAACAGGGAGAGGGACTCCAGTAAAGCTGGGCAAGGAAAGGAGTGGCACCACAGCTCATAACTTACCACAAATCAGCCCCAGGGCTCGGGAACAGTGAAACCAGATCGCTGGGCCCAGGCCAGCCGTCCCACCCAATGTTTCTTTGACATCTCCTCTTTCATCTTTAAAGAATCTTATGAATTTCTCTATGAGCAATCCATGCTTGTTTCTAATAAAAATAATGTATTCAATTACTGAACTCTCCTCCCGGTAAGACAGACATTCCAGGAAGCAGAGCCCTGTACACAGCCTGCCCGCCAGCCACCGACACAACCAGGCCCCAGGCTGAGCGCATGGCCTCACAAGGGGAGGGTTTGGCTGGAAGAGCCACGCCTCTGAAACACACTCTCCTCCCACCTCAGCCCCAGCCCCAACAGAGCTAGATTTAGAGAAAACTTGCTGAACCACGGACGGGCTCTCTTCGTCCCCAAACTCAAGTGTCACCTTACCTAACTTTTCACAGAGGTCTTCCCTGACCACTGGATCAGCTGGGTAAGTCGGTCCCATCACCTTATGTTAATGCTGGCCTAGCACTCTGCCCTTACACTGTCCAAGTGCCTGTTATGAGGCTGTGTGTCTTGCCTAACCAGAAGGGATGTTCCAGGAAAGCAGGACTCAGTCTTATGCACTGCTGGGTTCCCATCATAGGACAGCGCTTGGCACATAGGAGGTGCTCCATAAATACTTACAGAAAGAGAGAGGGAGGAGCAGAGAAAGAATTAATAAGGAACAAAATCTGCATTTTTGCTCCCAAGACTAAGAGGTTCCTTTGAAGACTCTGTCACCAGTCCGTGCAATGGGCGGGGCCCAGGGACCGGCGTGGACACACTAGGATTCCATCCCCTCCCCAAAGCGTTGTCACAGGCCTGCCTCTGGAGCTGCCCTTCCTTGCCCCACACCCCATCTCAGAGAAACAGAAATTAATTTCCCTTTGGCATAAACTGATTTTGATGAGCCCAGTCCCCGGCGATTCATCATCGACCTCTCGGGGAGCACTGCAGGGAACGGCGGGTGGCGGCATGACTTATGGGCCTCGCAGCTCCAGACATCCAGCTGCTTCTGATGGCTCCGGACACCTTCAGCCCCCCTAAATCAACAGCAAGGGAGTGACCTGGAGAGCTGCCCAGCTTGTCCTCAGGCTCGGCTGGTGCCCCTGGCAGGCGCCTCCCAGGTCAGGGGGCGCAGGCTGCGTGGAAGCGGGTGACTTCATCCAGGCTGACTCACCCGCCGCCGCCAGCCACTGGGGATGAACTACAAGAGGGAGGTGGCTGCAGAACTCTCCAGCCTGGGACTTCAGGGGGAGGAGTCCCCACCCTCCCTCTGCAGCCCCAGGGCTTCCCCAAACCGGACTGTGCCCCTACCCCACACCCCATCCCAGGATCCACAATAAGGTCTTACAAATAGTCTAGGCCCTTGGTTCAGTCCCAGCCAGAGGACATCTGCGGCCCAGGCCCAGGGCCCCTCTTACCAGCCTTACCAGGTAAAATGGACCGACTCTTAACCCCTAAGATTCAGTTTCTTCATCTATAAAATGGGCACAGTGACGCCTACTTCATCTACTGCTCAGAGTCTTAGGCAGACCTGATCGATGTGCCAGGGTCCTGGAGATAGGAGCATACCACATAGAAGCAGGGATGGAAGCCAGACCAGGGGATCCCACACAGCGCGGTGGAAACCAGACCTCTTACCCTGGCCTGCAGTGCCCCAAATCAATGCCCTGCGCTCCCCGCGACCCTCTCACACTCCCTGCTTGGCCACAGTCAGCCTCCTTAAATTCGTCAGATGGGCTGTTCTCTTGCCACCTTCAGGCCTCTGGCTCTAGGCTGTTCTCTCAGCATCCCTCCCAACCCCTTCGCACGGGGGCCAAATCGTTCGCAGCTTAAACCTCACTTCCTCTGGGAACCTTTTCCTAGCCCCAGTGTCTGTGTCCCCACAGTCTTGCTATTCCCGTATGTTATCACAGTGTCTCCCACGTGCCTCTCAGAGGCTGCCCTTGATCTCCTCTACATCCCTTGACCCCAGCCCAGTGCCTGGTTGAAGGTAGTAGGTGTTCCCCAATATTGGTTTATTGGAATTAAATTCCTGTGTCTACTCATCTTGGTGGGCAGTGGCAGAAGGATTCTGTTAAGAAGGATTCTGAGGCTGCCAAAACGCACATAAGCATCTCACTTGCCACAAAGTGAGGGTTCATTACATGTCAACTATTAACATTGGGGTTGCTACTGGGAGTGGGCTCCTGGAAACCCTCAAGCTCCCTTTACCTGCCCTGCTTTCAGGCTCAGTTCCAGCAGCCCAGGGATAGGGAAGGGAACTGGACAACGCTTCTGTTTTGAAACAACCCAAAGATACTTGCCTACCTCTAGCAGAAAGAATATCCCCACGGAGTCAGGAGACCTGAGTTTGAGATGCGTACACCCCTTCTGACTTGCTCCAGAGACAGACTTCAACAGTGTATCACCATCTGTAAAGAAGGAATAATTCCCACAGGACAGCTGTGAGGGTCAAGGTCAAAGGTGTGGAGACAGGTGTTTGGTTCACCTTGATGAAGGATACAAATCACCATTTATAAACATACCTCAGCCCTCCCCCCACCAAGGCAAGGTAGGGCTCAGAGGTTGGGACCCCAAAACCAGAACCATTACCAGCCAGAGTCGAGTCTCACCCCCAGGCCTTCCATCTGGGGACCCCCAACATCATGCAGTTGCAAGACCTCCTGTGAAACCAGAAAGGGAGGGTTGAACCTCTACTCCTCACTATGTAACTTTGGGCAAGCGCACCTTGCAGATCTTCGGGTTCTTCACCTAGCAAATGGTTGTGATGATGGCAGCTGCCTCCTGGACTTCTCAAAAGGATTAAATGAGATAATTAAGTAAAGAATGCAGTTTGCATTTAGCTCGAGGCCCCGTCAGTGCTCGCTAACTTACCCATCACTGTATCATCATCATTGTCCCCCTGAATGATGTAGCTATGCAGGGGATAAGATGCCCGTGTTGATCCTGATGCCTCTGTACCACAGGAACTCCCAGAACCTTCACAGCAAACTGTACTGTCATCCTCACTTCCTGGATGGGCAGACTGAGACTCAGAAAAAATAGGACTTTTCAGTCTGAAAAATCCCTAAAGGCAGAGAGGCCATGCCTCCCAAGTCTGGGGTCCTTGTAGGATTGAGGCTACACCTCCCCCATCAGACTGGGGGATTTTTCTCCCTCGTTTGGCCAGAGGACCAGATTTCTTATTTAGCACCTCCAGCCACTCTCAGAGGAGCAGAAGGGGGTGAGGTCCAGCCGCTCTGCCTTCTTGCTCTGCCTTCTTGCAGCACAAGGAAAGGTTCAGGCGGTGGACAAAGGTCGGCACGGGGCCTGCCTGGTCCTAGCTGCCCCAGCTGACACGCAGGGAGGCCTCGTGACTGCCCCCTGCCCCCACACTGGCTCCAGCTTCCCGCCTGACTGGGCTGAGCGCTTCAAAGCCAGCAGCCTCTGAAATGAGGCCGTGGCATCTGAGCCGGCAGCTGGTGGGGGAGTCAGGCAGCCCCGGCCCTCTGTGTGCATCTCCAAGCACTCCTGTCAGTGTGGACTTGCCCGACAGCAGGTAGCCACTGGGGTCACAGGGGATAGCTTCGGGTGCCCACGTCATGGCCAAAGGAGCATTAAAGCTACTGGCATGCCAATGAGGCAGGGCTGCAGGGGGCCAACTCCTTCACTAGATGCCTAGTGGACATCTGGTGGGAGATGGAACGCTACAGAGAGTAACCACCAGGACACGCGCGCACACACACGCCAACAAGCACTCATGCACGCACTCACTGCAGCACAGAATAGGAGGGAACTGTGGACATTCCAGACCTGGGATCAAATCCTTCTGGCCTTACTTCCCAGATATGTGACCTTGAGTAGTGTAATGAGTTGAACTGTGTCCTCCCCAAAATTCATATGCTGATGTCCTTAACCCCCCCACCTCAAAATATCACCTTATTTGGAGAAAGAGCCCTAAAAGAGATAATCAGGTTAAAATGAGGTCATTGGGGTGGGCCCTCGTCCAATCCAACTGGTGTCTTTACAAGAAGGGGTAATTTGGCCACAGACACTCATACAAGGAAGACGATATGAAGAGACAGAGAGAAGACAGCCATCTACGAATCAAGGACAGAGGACTGGAACAGTCCGTTCCCTCACAGCCCTTCAAAGGAGGCTGCCAATATCTTGATTTGAACCTCTAATCTCCACAACTATGAGACAATAAATGTCTGTGGGTGAAGTCACCCAGCATGGGGTACTTCGTCAGGGTGCCCTGGGACTATTTCTCCAGAGCCTCGGTCCCTATAGGCCTACAAAGAAATTATAACAGTACTTGCTTCCTAGGTTGCTGTAAGGCTTAGATGAGATGTATCTGTGAAGACAGCACTTAGCCCAGGATTAGACCCACAGCACAAGCTCAGTAAGTGCTGGCTGCTTTTACTATCCGGTTATTATTGACCACACACACACATTTACTCCTCTATTCCAAATAACACTGTGTTGTACACCTTCCGAGCACAAGGCACGGTTGAACAAATCTCTAGCCTCTGGGGTGCTTGGCAAGGAAGCCGTATCCTTGTGGGAAACAGACAATCCCCATACACACAAATTAGCTGATGAGAGAACAAATGCCTAGGAGTTCACGCAGGGGCACTCACGTGTCTGCACATGGTGTTAAGGTAGGCATACGTGTGCACGTAGCTGTTGATGTGCACGTGCATGTTAGTTTCTGTGCATCGGGGTACCCGAGGGCACACCTGCGTGTGTTTAGGCACAGGTAGTACATGCGTGTGTCGTGTATGTGTTTTCACATGTACAGACAACCATGTGGACGTATGAGAACGTGTGGGCCCCTGTGGATCTGGACATGTACGGCTGAGCGGGGGTAGATGCGTGGGCAATTGTGGGTGAGCATAGCGGGGCCCAAAGCTGGGGCCCTCTGCTGTCTGCAGCCTGAGGAGGAGTTCTGAGAACTCATCTCAGCCATCAGCCTCAAGTAAACACACACCCTCTTCCCAAAGTCGGACTCGAATGCTCTTGTGCCCAGGGACCACCTAAGGACCCTCTTCAGAACAGAGCCCTGGGTTACAGGAAGTCCTTCCAGCATTCTGACCACAATCCCTACTTCAGAAACCAGTAGGCCCAAAGCCCTTGAATGAGGCAGACATTAGTCCTATGTTCCAGGCAAATTTTTGTCCAACGTCTGCATTTAGCTCCAAAGAATGTGGGAATCCCACATCCCCAAAGGCCTCTCCAATTTGGGTACCCTCTTCCCATCCTGTTCCTGCCCCCAAAATGCCAAATATCAACACTCCCTGTCCCACCACCATCCCTTGGGAAGTGGCTCAGCTACCTGGCCTTTTCCCCACCAGCAGAGTCTGACAAAGTATAACAGGGAGTCGCCTGGCTGGCCCAGTCAGAAGAACATGAGATCTTGGGGATGTGAGCTAAAGCCCCATGGTGAGTGGGCGTAGAGATTATTTAAATACAGACGTAAATAAATAAACAAGCTTTATAAAAGAAGGAGGAGGAGGAGGTGAGGGAGGAGGAGGAGAAGGAGTGTAGCTGGACGTGGGTCTAGGAGGGGGGAAGGCCTCAAGCACTAACCAGGCCGGTGCCCGAGGGGCATCTGTGACTGCCAGAGCTATGAGGGCAAGATTTACTGAGAGCGGAAAAGGATACCCATGTGCACAGGCACTAGGGCTTCCGGCGGGCAGGGGGTGGGGGCTCACAGATGCGACCAGACCCAGGGGACTGCCTCCTACCCCACACCCACTCTTCCCTGCCCAATACCCAGTGGAGTCCCCGGAAGACCAGACGTGGGGAACCAGAGACAGTTGGGCCTGGCTCTCTGCCCCCAAAACTATTATCTGAACCACAGACCTGAGTTCTAGTTCTGGTTCTAATAGTGCCAACAGTGACAATCGAGGCTCACATTTATCATGCAGTTGTTGAGGACCTGGACCTGTGCTCAGCACTGGCCACACAGTGCCCCACTGAAGCCACACACTGTTTTGGTGTGTTGTAACTAGCAGTGTTACCTGCATTTCACAACTGAGGAAACCAAGGCACCGGCACTGTAGCTCATCTGCCCTCCAGCACCCAGCTGATTAGCGGCAGAGCCAAGAGAACCCAAACTCTTTTTTCCCTTTTAAGATTTTTATTTATTTATTTGAGAGAGAGCAAGAGAGAACATGAGCTGGGGGAGAGGCAGAGAGGGAAATGCAGACTCCCTGCTGAGCAGGGACCCTGACTTGGGACTCCATCCCAGGCCCCTGGGATAATGACCTGAGCCAAAGGCAGATGCGTTACTGGTTACTGACTGAGCCGCCCAGGTACCCCAAGAGCCCATACTCTTAACCATGAAGCCCCTGCCTTATGGGGTGACCTTAGACAGTCCCTTTTCCTCTCTCAGTCTCCCAGTCTGTGCAGTGAGGGTGCTAATTGCCATGACTTCTGATCTCTGTGGGACTCCCAGCTCTGAGTCCTGGGTGAGGTCATAAGGGGTCAAGACTCAAAATGAGATCCAAGGTCTCCCCGAGGGTCTTGTGAAGAACACAGTGACAGGACCACCCCACACCAATGAACCAGACTCTCTACCTACTCCCCACATCTGTCCTCCCTCCCCATATCTACAAGCTCACAAGGTCTGCTGTGCACCAAGGCTTAAGAATCTCTGGGGTGGGTGGGAATCCCTTGGCGGGAAAGTAGGTAAAGGAAAGTGGAAAGCACCCCTGCTCAGGCCCTGCTGGAGGAACTTCAGGTCAAAAGGCTGGGGATGTTCTGAGGCCTGGCGATAGCTTCCTCATCCAATGGGCAAACCTCCTCCAATGGGGAGATGACTGAATTCCAGAGGAGCTCCTCATCATGGAGATGATGGGGAGGAAGAAGCAAGTTCTGTCCCAGTCATCTCTCCCTGCCATCCTTGAGCCAAACAGCCTCAAGGGCCTTAACCGATGCCCCCCCCCCGCCCCCGAAAACCTGAGCACAGCTGAGGGAGGGGAAGCCTGGAGATGCTAAAGAGACAGGGAGGTGGAAATCCACACAAAGGCTGACCCCAGCCAGGCCAATTGGCCAGCCGGCCCACCCAACCCCCTGCAGCAGGCAGCTTGGCAGGGCTGAGCGCCAGCTCCTGCAGTCAAACCGAGTTCCCACCGAGTGTGCTTAATGCAGCGGCAGCGGTGACATTTCTGCCGTCAGAAGCAAAAACAGGAACCCGGCCATTTTGATGAAGGGCGCCCAGAGTGCGAGTGCGAGATGTAGGAGGGTGGGGTTCCCACTCCTGCACCCGTTGCCCTAACCACCCACCCCTGCCTCTGCCCGGTGCCCAACCCAGAAGGTCACAAAACGGACCGTCAGCCAGGGAAACTGCTACAGAAGAACCCCCACCGTTTGGCATAGGTTGGGAAACTGAGG
Organism: Enhydra lutris kenyoni; assembly: GCF_002288905.1. Classification (NCBI taxonomy): domain Eukaryota; kingdom Metazoa; phylum Chordata; class Mammalia; order Carnivora; family Mustelidae; genus Enhydra; species Enhydra lutris. Next base: position 1,355,023 of record NW_019154089.1, read on the forward strand.
CCATAGCACTGACACTAGCCAGATCTGGAGAAGACAAGAGAAGGGATCGAGAAAAGCCCCGGGGAGGATGCCTTGGGGAATGTTCAGTTGGGGACGCCAGAATGCTGAACCCAAGAGGCAGCAAGGACTGGTCTCAAAAGAGCCTACACACCTGCCCCCCAACCCTGGCGCGCCCTCATGAGGGCGCTCGCGACGCCTCTAATCTGCCAAGCAGCGAGAGGGTTAAGCTTCCTCTTCGTACTTGCCGCAGTAAGTGGAAAGGAAAGAAGTGTCAACTCCGTTCTCACCACAGCGGGGCTGTCGGATGGCACCTCCCCCCGCCCCGCGCACCCCGCCCGGCCGGCTCCCCCGCCCTCCCCTCGGAGCGCGCGCGCACACACCTCCCACCGCTTTGCCCAAATTATTTTCGATCCCGGGAGACTCCGGATGCCAGACGCGCTCCGCGGCGGCGGCGGCGGCCGCGCCTGATTCATTGCGCCAAAGCTGCAGATGCGACCTCCCGCCTGCGCCCTGTGCCCCGGCCCGCGCAGGGCTGCGTGCACGCCGGGAGAGTTGCGGGGGGGGGGGGGGGGGGTTGGCAATTTGTAGGCGCCCCCCCAAGAGGCGGGACCCGGCCCCCCGGGGCCAGGTCCCCAGTCCCCAGCTCCCCGGGCAGCGCTAATTAGCTTCCTCGGGGGGCGCCACGCGGCGTGAGGGGCGGCAATTTCCCGGCTGGGCTGCGGGGGAAGCGCTCCCACCGCCTGGGAAGGTGAAATGGGAAACTCGATTCAAAGAGAGCTTTCCTCCCCCCCCCCCCCCCCCCCCCGCCGCAGAAAACGGGTTTGAAATTCCTCTTTTTTTTTTTTTTTTTATTTATAGTGCATCGTCTCCATGGAAACCGCGGAGGAGGTCACGGTAGCTGGGCCCCCGCGCGTCACCCCGCGCCTCGCCGGCTGCAGGCGCCCGGATTGCGGCCTCCCAGGCGCCGCGGCCCGCGTGGACTCTACTCCGAGTTCCCCGCCCCCGCTCCAGTCAGCCCGCGGCTCAGGCCATATGACTCTGCCGGGTCCCTACCGGGAACCGCGCACCTGGGCACCAGCGCGCTAGGCTGTTGTGCCTCCGTCCCCCGGCTCCAGCACGCGGGAATGCGCCAAGAAACACGTGCCTAGCTCCAAGATGGGAACATGTGCGGCAAGGCGCCGCCGAGCAGCTCTGCGCTAGTGAATACCCTGGGGGATCGACCTATATAGGCGCACAACTCCAAAGCTCTCTCTAAAATGAGACCACCCGCGGTTAGGAACTCTGGAGTCAACTGAGTCCTTCCTGGGTGACTTACTAGCTATGTGACTTCGGGCAAGTCACAACCTCTCTGCCTCTCAGCTTGCTCATCAGCAAAATGGAATTGAACCTTGAGACAAAGTACGTTAAACGATTAACACTATGTTTGGCAAGAGGTCTCTGAAAAATGGTAGCTGTGGTTCGGGTTTTGGTTTTGGTTTTTTTCAGGCCGGTAAAGCCGAGGCCCTAAAGGCTTTGCTCAAGGGCGCGGTCGGCCTGGAGGCTGGGGGTTACCCCCAGGAAGCTCCCAGCACCCCAGCCTAGACCTGAACGGTGGGCGGTGAGGGGACGCGTGCAGGCTGCGCAGGGCCTGGGCCCGCCTAGGGCGCGGCGGGCGGGGTTGGAGTCTCCTAAGCTAGCCACATCCGCACCCGGAACCCTGGAAACGGGGCTCCCCGTGGTGCCCTCCCCCCGTAGCAGCACCATTAGCAACAAGCCTGCCTGCCCTCCCTCCCAGGGCTAAGACCGCACCTGCCCCACCGGATGGCCTCCCCGGGGCCAGGCCGTGCCCCCCACCGCGCACACTTCCTCCCGGACCCTCAGCGCCCCGTCGAGCGCGCAGGGGGAGGGGACCGGGCCGCCCCCGCCCCGCCGGCTTCCCACAGCCAGAGCTGCCCGGAGCCGGGGAGGCAGGAAGTCTCAGAGCCGGGGCGTGGAGGCGGGGTAGGGGCAGGAAGTTGGGGGTGACTCTCCCAGAGACCCCAGACGGGGCCCCGGCGTGGGAGCGGGGTGGGCGGGCGCGTAGGGATTAAGGGCGCCCCCCCTCCCTCTGTGGCCTTCGGCCATGTGACCCGGCCGGAGCGACCCGCTGGGTGAGGGCGCAGGCCGCTACCTCTGGGACCCCCAGCAGCGCGCGCGAGGAGGGAGGGGCCGCCTTTGTCTACTTTGCCGCAGAAGCTGCCCCCCATAACCCCTCCCCGCCGCGCCCCGCCGGGCCCTGCACAGCCCGGGTTTTCCATCCGGCCCGGCTCGGCTCCGCAGCTGTCAGGGGACCGAGCTGACCTTCGCGAGCAGGGAGTTTCAATTAGCCGCAGATCAGATAAGCGGGCGGGCCCGTCTCTCCGGGCACCGCGGGGGCGCAGCCCCGCCCCCGCCACGCCGCGCCAAACGCGCTCCAGATGGGAACAAAGATGAAGACGCAGCTCCACCTGCCTCCCCAGGGAGGGGGGGGCAAAAGAGGAGGCCCCACCGGGAGGCGCTTCCCAACGGAGGCAGGGGTTGCGCGCCCTCCCCTGCACGTCTAAGGATCCCAGGCCTGGGGCAGGGGGTCTAGCCAAGAGGATCTTTCCGGCTCTGCCGGCCTCCTGCACAGCGGGGAAGTGCCCGCCGCGCTGACCTCATCCTCAGGCGGGCATCGCATCCTCTCTCCCGGGAGGGAGACTTTTGCCATCTCTGATCTCACCCAGAGCACTCCTGGGGAGGCTGAGCCAAGTGAGGCATAACCCAACAGAAAAAGGAAACTGAGGTAGAGAGGGGCCAGGACTTCTTGATCCAGATCACACATCGTTTCAGATGCTTTTTGTTTTTGAGTGCCTGCTAAGTGCCCAGCACTGTTTAGGGAGACAACAGAAAATAGTTTCATCCCCAGACTCAAAGAACTTACATTCTAATTCAAGGAGACAGACCATAATCAAGTAAACAGTTGAACAAGATCGTTTCAAAGAGTCTGAAGAACCATGAAGATATTAAAATAGGTCACGTGAGACCGACTTCAGGGAGGGGACCATATTAGCTATGGTTGTCAAAAGGGCCTCTCGGAGTGGGTGAATCTGAACGGAGGCCTGAAAGATTGGGAGGAACCAGCCAGGCAAAGGAGAGGGTACTGAACATAACCCTCTGGGCATGACCTTAGGCCCAAAGGGGAGCCAGATTTTGAAGACCAGGTGAGAGGTCAGAGTTTATGCAAAGTACAATGGGAGCCTTTGGTGGGTTCTAAGCTGGGGGTGACACAGTCTGACTTCAATTTTTAAAAGATCCCTCTGGCTATTGTATAGATCAGAGGAAGGCAAAAGTAGAAGCAGGGAGGAAGAAAAAGATGATGGGGTTGGAGGGAAGCAAGGGAGGGTGGAGGACATGTTACTGGATGTTAGGTTCTCAGTAAATTTTGGCTTAGTATGGATTACTACTGCACCACCACTGACCTGAACAACTCCCCAGGCCCACCCCACAACACACACATACACCTACCTCTTTGAACCAGAAAGATCCCTCAGCCTTCCACCCAACCTCTGACCTTGTTTTCATTTGCTGAGACCAGAAGCTCTGCCTCCTCCCATCTCCCCCCTCCAACACCTTTGTTTGGAGGGAAGTTGAGGGGGTGGGGATCATTAGAAAGAGACTCACCCAGTGGTTGTTCACTAGAGTGACTGCTGGGGATCCCTTTGCATCCCAGTACCCCAGCCCACCACCCTGGGATTACCCTGTGAACCCCTCAATGGTCTCAACCCTGGCTTGCCCTCCCTGTCTCTGCCTGAGATGTTGACACCCTTCAATTATCATTCATTCAGTCAGTTGAGTGACCCTCTAGACAAGGCTTGCTGTGGACAGAGAGAAGCAGACCCAAGCCCTGCCCCCAGACAGATGCTTGGTTATTGCTCTAAGAGCTCAGCAGGGCAGGAAAGGGTGAAGAAGGGGTGGGAGGCTCCCATGGGGAAGCCACTCCTATAATCACAACTCCCCTTTATGGAGACTTTCCCCTGGGGGAACATGGCGAGACACCAGGTCCTGTTCCATACATGTCACTGAGTCCCCATGACCACCCAGTGAGGTCTGTACTATTACTGTTCTCAAGTTATGAGCAAATAACCAGAAACTTACAGAGGTCAAGTGCCTTGCCTGAGATCACAGCCAAGTTAAGTGGTGGAGCTGGAAATCAAACCCAGGCCTAGCAGAGGCCAGAACAGGAGAATTTAACCATTCTGCTATTTGGTCTCACATACTATTAAATGCTAGGATGTCTTGGGACGCCTGAGTTTCGGCTCAGCTCTTGGTTTCAGCTCAGGTTGTGATCTCAGCGTTGTGAGATCGAGCCCAGTGTTGGACTCCGTGTTGGGCTCCATGCTGGGTGTGAAGCCTGTTAAGATTCTCTCTCCCCATCTCGCTCTGCCTCTCCCCACTCTAAAAAATAGATAGATAGATAGATAGATGGATGCTAGGATGTCTCTGAAAGGTCTCCAGTCAAAGTCCTGTGGAGCTGGATTTTGTTCTCACGTCCCTAAACTTCCCTGTATGCCTTAGTCTTCATCTGAATCCTCCGGAGTCCAGTGTACCATATAGTCTGCTGCCTGGTATACAGGAGGTGCTCAGGTACTGCTTGAACAGAGCATGCTCTCAACAGAGCAGTGATGATGGCTGCCCTCACTTCCATACCTCCCCTTGGGTTCTGGGCCCCCTGTAGCCCATTTCAGAGTCTGTCAGAGCTGTTGACTAGAAAAAGAAAAGTTCTAGTTTGCATAATATTTGCATCTGCTTTGCATGCTGTTCACAGTACTTTAAAAGGCACAGAGGCCAGGCCCTGGTACCCTAGTCCCCCTCTTGGTGCCCCCCCCCAACACACTCACCTACTGATCCAGAACAGGGGGTGGGGGTTGAGGGTTCCCAATTAGGGTCCACCTAAGCTTGTCTATTTCCAATGCTGTGGGGACAGGGATGGGAAGATTCCTGCCTGCCCTCATCCCCCACCCCACTTCCATCCTTTCCTTGGGAGAGTAGTGGGTCAGGGCAGGGGAGCCAGTGGCAGACACGTGTGTATGCACATGCGCAAGAGCAGGTATACACACATACAGAGAGCCACGCACCAGGAAACATCTGGGGTCGGTTGCCTGCTGCGTGGTGACAGAGGTGGAGGAGAAGGGAGAGGAGGCGTAGCTACAGGGCTGCTGCTATCCCCCCAGTGGGATCCTCCTGCCCAGTGCCCCCTCACATGGGGCCAGCCTGCCTTTCTGACAGCTCGCCTCACACCTATACACTTGCCTAATATGCCGCTTGGGCTGGAGACAGGGGAGGCCAGGGACAGGAAGAACTAGATACCAGGAATGGGACCGTAGCAAGGACCGGACAGAGGAAAGCTGTGACTCGGATCATGGAGGAGGGGGGAGAGTATGCACAGCCTGGCCTCAGCCTGGATCTTTCACCAGGTTGGGACCTCCTGAGAGATGCCCACCTGGAAACACAGGAGGAGGGAGCCACTGTGATTGGCTCCGGAGGCATGACCCACATGAGTGAAGAAAGGCCAATAACCTGCCTTCATTGGACCCAGACATCACTGTAAGGCGTGTCTAGGGTCTGATTGGCTATGAAGTGTCAGCAGTCGAAGACTGATTTGCAGAAACACCTTGCAGTCCAACATGTCCCTTCCCCCACTCCAGGTTGCGATTTCAGGCTTGGAAGCACCTAGAAGCTGGAGCAGAACCAGAAACCAGGGAACTTGGAATGGTGGGCTCATCTGGGGTCCACGGATGGACAGGAGGCAGCATGATGCTTACTGAGGGGCTCTGTGCCACCATGGAATGGGCGCTAAGCATGTCCCAGGACGCTGATAGCCTGGCAGACATCAGACCCACAGCAACTGCCGCACAAACACTCCCCTGGGGGCCTGCCTGGAGAAGGCAGCACAGGGGGCTGTGCTTCAAAGGATTGGGAGAGAAAGTGACAAGACAATGACTAAAGGCAGGTGGGCACAGGTTGCTTTAAGGTGTCAGGGACAGCAGGGAAAGAGGAGAAGGAGAAGGTAAGCGAGGGCCAGATGGTGCCAGGCCCAGGAGTCAGCACTCTGCCAGGCAGGAAGGGGCATACAAGGTAGGATGGGAGAAAGAGACTTTGAGAAGCCTGACCTGCCCCCCTAACTTACAGCTCATACCTCACCCCTGCCCCCTGGGCAGGAGAGTGCCAGTACTGTGAGAAGTTTCCCCATGCACGACCAGCTCCTTGTACCCACCACACTGCACAGCCTGTTGGGCTCTACCTCTGTACCAGATCGAATGTGTGTGTCCCCCAAAACTCTGTATGTTGAAATCCTAACCCCCAGTGTGATGGTATTAGGATGTAGAGGCTTTTGAAGGTGTTTAGGTCACGAGGGTGGAGGCGTTATGAATGGGATTTGTGCTCTTATGAAAAGGACCCAGAGAGCTGCCTAGTCCCTTTCATGGTGAGAGAACATCATAAGAAGACAGCCAACTATGAGCGGAGAAGCAGACTTCACTGGACACCTAATCTGCCAGCGCCTTGATCTTGGACTTCCTGGTCTCCGTAATTGTGAGGAATAAAGTGATTGTTAATAAAGTAAACACCAGTCTGTGGTATTTTTGTTATAGCAGCCTGAATGGACTAAGCCCCCATACCCAGGAGAGGTGCCCAAGGCTGCCCTCAACTGAGCAGAACTTTCTGTGCTGGTGCAGCCTCTCCTAGCCCCCTGCCTCTTCTCCTTGTGCTGCATGCCCCCATCACTAGCCTATGCTCAGCTGAGGGACCAGGCTGGCAGAGCCCCCTCAAAGTCATCACCACAGCCCTTATATCTCTAGGGTCACAGTCCTGGAGCAACTCCAGTTATCAGAACTTAAGGTCACAGACTCTCTTTGAGCTTCAGTTTCCTCACCTCAGATGGAAATAATATGTACTTTCTAAGAATCTGGTGAGAAGTACGTTGAATGAAGTCCTTAATAAAATGCCTGAATTTCATTTACTTCCTCACTATCTACTGAGTGCCTTCCCATGTGCCAGGCATTGTTTTAGGCACTGGGGTTTCAGCAGTAAATCGCAGGGACAAGGTCCCTTGTTCCCAGGGTTTTCCATTCTAGAGACGGAGAATGAATGTAAACCACAAATATGTAAATGACAGGATTTCACATCATCACAAACACTGTGAAGGTATAACTAAGATCATGTAATAGGGTGACGGTGTAAAAGGTGATAGGGGAGGCTGGGTTTTGGATAAGGAGCTCAGGAACCTTGTCTCTGAGGCGCCGTTTAAGCCAAGACCTGAAGGATGAGGAGGAGTCAATCATGCTAAGAGGCAGAGGAAGGGTGTTCCATGGAACAGAAACAGCAAGTGCAAAGGCCCTGAGGTGGGAGGAGGTACTTGTGGGGAGGCTGTTGTGGCTACAGAGAGGGAGCAGGGAGGGCAGAGGTTTGGGTATGGGATCCTCTAGGACCTTGGAAAGAGTCTGGCTTTAATTCCAAGAGCCATAGAAAACCATTGGAGGTTTTTGGCAGGCATGCTGGGAAGTGATTTACACAGTAATTGCTCAATAAAGGCTAGCTGTTGTCATTATGAATAAGAAGAAGAAGCCCAGAGAAGAATAGCAGTATCCCCAAGGTTACAGAGTCCCCATCCCACAGCCCCTTCCTCCTTTGATTGGCCTTCCCCTCCCCTAAGGAGCCCTGTGTATCAGCCCCAAGCCTGGTGGGAAGGAGGTGAGGGCAGCCTCCCTTCCCTCATTCCCGCTGCTCCTTCCCTCCGGCCATTTCCTGTGCTCCCGGCGCCTGCGCCCCAATTAGCTAGCAAGGCTGACGGCCTCGGCTCCGAATGACAGACACCTCCTGTCACCCCCTGACGGGCGAGGAGATTAACTCTGAGCAGCACAGGCTCCAAGGGACAACAGGGAGGGGAGAAGAAGGGAGAGGGGATGACCAGGCCTCCCCCTACCCAGGGCCCCCAGTACCCTGGAAGGAAAAGGGGCTGGGGGGGTGGTCGCTGTGGACAGAAAGAAGTGCCAGCAGACTGGGGAGGATGGCCCCCACTCTCCTGATTGGTTGCTGTGGCTGGGGCCACTGCCCCAACTTCCACCCCCAGCTGCTCTGAGGCCTAGCGACCAGGCCACAACTGTGGGGTTTCATGGCTGAACCCTCAGTTCTGGGCACAGAGTGGGCATGCAGTAAACATTTCTGAACTGACCGTGCTAAGTAATTTTTTTTTCGTGCAGACTCATTCAATCCTCACAACATCCCCATTTTATAGAACAGGAAACTAAGGCTCAGAGGGGGAGGGACTGGTTCAAAGATCATGTAGATGGGCTAGAATTTGAGCTGAGGCTGTCTGATTCCAAAGCCAAGGGTCTGACCACTGTACTATATATCACTCCTCTCCCTAGGAATTTACAATCCACTTTGGGGCAATGAGACATAAGCCCTGGAAAAGGGAATTAGCATAGCAGTCATTATGAATAATAATAAGCATGACACTGAGTGTTGGGCTGGGGGTCAGAAGTTGCAGATAGGGGCACCTGGGTGGCTCAGTGGGTTAAAGCCTCTGCCTTCGGCTCAGGTCATGGTCCTAGTGTCCTGGGATCGAGCCCCACATCAGGCTCTGTGCTCTGCAGGGAGCCTGCTTCCACCTCTCTCTATCTGTCTGCTTCTCTGCCTACTTGTGATCTCTGTCTGTCAAATAAATAAATAAAATCTTTAAAAAAAAAAAAAAGAAGAAGAAGAAGTTGCAGATAACACTCCCAGGAGGTTGCATCCAGGAAAGATGGGTACAGAGAAGAGGTGAGCTGGACCTTCACATACAGCAATGACCAGTCAGGAGAGAGCAAGAGGAAGGCACTCCAGGGGCACCTGGGTGGCTCAGTGGGTTTAGCCGCTGCCTTCAGCTCAGGTCAAGATCTCGGGGTCCTGGGATCAAGCCCTGCATCGGGCTCTTTGCTCAGCGGGGAGCCTGCTTCTCTCTCTCTCTCTCTCTCTCTCTCTGCCTACTTGTGATCTTCCTCTGTCAAATAAATAAATAAAATCTTAAAAAAAAAAAAAAGAGGAAGGCACTCTAGGCAAAGAAACGCATGAGCAAAGGCATCAAGGCAGAAACAGGCAAGGCATGTGCTAAATGGTAAGAACTTCAGGTCGCAAGGGACAGAAACCCACACACACTTGCTGAAGCAAAATTAGAACCTAGTGGTTCATTCTGAGGGTCAAGCAGGAGTTTGGCTTCAAATACAAGGATCAGTTTCCCTTTGCTGGACTCATTCATGGATAGCTCTCAAATTCTCACACTACCAGATCATACCCTGCTGCCCCCCACAATAATTCCAACCCAAATCCTGGGATTCAACCAAATTGGCCAAGGGCAGGTCATGTATGGTCTCTGAACTAATCACTGGATGCAGGGCAAGTGTCTGCTGATTGGCCAGCCCCCAACCCCAGGACCAGGGTAAGTGGAGTCCCTCTAGAGCCCTAACGGTGGTGGGGGAAGGGAAAGATGGTCCCTGTTGCACGGAGGGCACTGGGGCCTGTCAACACCGGGGCTCCCCAGGTCCAGGGCTGGATTCTGGGCCTTGGATCACACCTCCATTGTCAGCCTGAGAAACTCTACTTTCCCCAGTTCCAGTTCCTACGTGTGTAGATGGCATCCACCAGCTGAGCTGTGGCCAGGTGAGAGGGGATCCAAGAACACTCCCGATCCAGCTCAGGAGAGGCCTTGAGGGTTCTCACTGTGGAAGCTTGCTCTGGTGCCTTTGATGTTTCCATAGGCCAGCCTGATCTCTCTACCCATCCTTCACCCTTAGCCCGGCTCTAAGTTTCCCCCAAAGTTGGTTTTATGATCAGGGTCTTTAATTGTCTTTTACAAAGTCACCAGCTCTGATTGCCAAAAAGGGCAGTCTTGCAACAGTCAAGACTGTGGCCCGGTGCCAGGAAAGACTTCTACCAGGAGACTGTTGTACCCTGGAGCCAGGCATGGGCAAGGCTGTCAGAGTAAGGAAGCAACAGAATGAGCAACAACTGGGCCAGCCCCCAGGTTAGGGTGAAATCTGCATTAGCTTGTCCTAGAACTAAGGACTCTGGAGCTAATGAGTTTGCTTCACCAGGAGGAGTATACTGTACTTTTGGCAGTCACGCTCAGGATCTGGAATACGGATTTGAAAGTCATACTGACAGATTTCAATTCTGGATCAGCTGAGCGACCTTGGGCTTGCCCTCTCCAGCCTTAGTGTTTTCATCTGTAAAATGGAAATCATGCAAGGCCTGACCGAAACACGTAGCAAATGAGATATCGTGTCCAGGTGTTGGCGCCACTCCTGGCACAGCGACTCTTCCATAAAGGGCAGCTGTTACTACTTAAACTCTTCCAGCTCTTTCCAAGACTGGTCCTTAGCCTGGAGATCCCGGCAGTCTTTCTGGATCTCAATTTCTCCATTTGTACTTCCAGTCCTTTCACTCCTAGGATGGGTGACTTAGATGATCTCACTGAGGGGAAGACCCCTCCCACATCAGTCAACCCATGGGGGTGAGGGGGTGGGGGGGTGAGGGGGGGTGGGAAGACTGAAGGCAATGCCCAACCAACATTTTCACCAGGCTGGGCAGGCAGCGCCAGGCAGGCGGGAGCTGGTCAGGTTTTTAATTGAACGCGATGCAAATGAAATGTAAATACCATGCAAATAAGCTCTTGCCAGGAGGCGCTGGGCTGGGAGCAGAGGGAGCTGGGAGGGGACTGCTGAGCAGGGGCCCTCCCCTGTCCGCATTTCTCTCTCTCCCGTGGCTGCCCACGCCTACGCCCACCCCCTGGTGCTGCCCACCCAGCCAGGCCATTACATTCTGGGAACAGCGGGCACTGCATCTCCGCAGAGCATCCTTCCAGATCCACTTCCCTAACCCTGTGACTCCTGGTGGTGGTGGTGTTGGCGGTGGGTAATAGGGTGCTCAAGGACCAGCCAGGGATCCTGTGGATGGGGCTAGGCTGGCACAAACACAGCCACACAAAAAGAGCCACACAGAGACATAGAGGGGACACACAGATATAGACATGCAGAAACCCACATTCCCTCTCAAGCCACCTGCAACACCGAGACCCACACAGTCAGTCAGTCTCACATAAATATACACACCTGCACATTCGGTCACAAACACAGCGGCACAAATAGACCCAGTCACAGGGGTACATGCATGTACACACACACACACATACACACACACACACACACACACACACACAGTCTGCCCAGCCATAAGGACTGTAGACTGGAGTCCCTTGTGCTGGCCTTGGAGGGTGGGGGGGACAGGCACCCTGTGTGGTCAGAGCCTGGTGGTCTGAGTGAGGCCAGATGGGCCGCAGGGGGTTGAAGGGCTCCTTCCGGGTGGCCTCGGCCCTTTGCCCACCCCCCCACCCCAAGATACATCACCATACCCCAGGGCTCACAGCCACTAGACAATCCCTGGTGTTGATGGTGTTGGTCAAACCCCAAGTCCTGGGGTGCTGGACCCCATCATGAGATTTGGAATTCCCCTGAGTTTCCATAGTTTCTGACCCGCACACCCATCCTACTCCTTAAGGCAGCCCTCCATGCCTAAAAGGTTGACCCAGGTGACAGGGCCCGATCTTCTAGGTCAGGAATCTATGTCCCATCAACCAAGGAGTAGAGGGGAAAGCACAGGGAAATGAGGGAAAGGCTGAATGGTCTGGACAAACCTCCATTCCACCCAGGATCCACATCTGGGGGTGGTTCCACCCCCCCAGAGGTGACTCACGCCCCACATTTAACTCTCATTAGCGCCTCTGAGCCCAGCTGGGAGGGACAACCGCCAACTTTCCCCAGCAGACAGGGAGCTCTGGGTGGGCCCCTCCGCCCTCGCAGCCTCAGTTTCCCCCCAGGGGCCTGGCCCAGCGACAGGGGCTGCGTGGGAGAGCAGTGGCTCACAGTCCCCTCCGTCTGAGCTAGAGCTGTCCGCCCTACAGAATGAGGGCCTGGGTGTGGCCTCTTCCAGGAACCCCCGCCCCAGTCCCCCCACCGGATGCACAGCAGCCTCCGATAGTCCCCCACCCCAGCCAGGGCCCAAGGGTCAGGAAGGAGGGGAGGGTGTAGATGGCGTCCAATCGGAGGCTGCCGGAGTCGCCGCCGGTCCCGCCGCCAGTCGGCCAGGGCGCCCTGCAGCGACACTCGTTCTCCGCCAGGGCTCCTCTCGGGGCCGGGGTGGGGGAACGGGGCCCAGAGAAGCAGGAGATGGCCAGGGACCCCGGCCGGCCCGCACCTCCCTCCGCCGCCCCCGCCTCCGTTTCACAGGCCCAGCCCGGCTCTTCTTTTGATTAAAACCGCCCAGTTAGTGGCTCGCAGGGCGCAGGGGGCGCGGTGGGCGCAGGCCCCTTGGGAGGCCGAGCCCGAACCCCCCAGACCCCTAGCCCTCCCGGGAGAGGCCAGTTCCGCCCGCCTTCACCACACTCCCTCCCCCTTCCCCTCTCTGTGGGAAGGAGGCAGCTGGGGCGGGGGTGGCCGCGGGAGCGTCTCGCCCGTGTGATCGTGCCGAGAGCCGGGAATTCGGGGCCATGTGGGAAAGACATTAGTGCCGGCCGCCCTGCCAGCCAGGAATGCGCCCCCCGCTCCGCAGCAGCCGCCTGCCTGGCTCAGAAACGGTGACTCACCCGCTCCGTGTTCCCACCCCCTCGTCGTGCACCCTCCACAGCCCACCACAGGCCTGTCCGCCGGCTTTCCAGCCTCCCAGCCTTTGCTGGGGCTGGTCCTGTTACCTGCTTGGCCCATCCTCCAGTCTCTTCCACTCTCTTGTGATACTGAACCAGATCGCACCCCCCCCCTCCGCCCCAGGGAGTCCTCAGAACCCCCTTCCCAGGCCTGTGTATTCTCTGAACTCTGGCTCTGGTTGGAATACTCCTTTGGGTCTTGCCTCTCCTGCCGTCTTCCTCAGGCCAGAGAGACCTGGACCAGGAGCACAGGGCAGGTGCACAAAAAAAGAAAGGAGTCGATGTAACATGTGAAGTTTGGGAAGCAGAGCACTGTGTGCAGAGTACTGTTCCTCAGGTTCCTCTGTGACCTTGGAATAATAAACAACGCCACTTACCTCATAGGGTGTGTGATCCTGGATCCCTTACTCACCTGACCCGGGCCTTGCTTTCCTCATCTAACGCAGTAGGGATAACAGTACCCTCCCCCTGCGCTGCTAACAGGGGCCACCTGGGTAGAAGCTTTTGCCTGCCAAGTCCTCTTCTCAGGGCCTGCCGCTAAGAGAGACTCCCAATGCTGGTAGTGATGGTATTCTCTTCATCGCAACTATTCAGTGAACACTTATTATGTGCCAGGCCCCAGGCTGGGTGCTTTCTAGATGTTATCTCACATCACCCCTGCTTCAGTGGTGGGAGGTTGGTTTTGTTATTATCCTTCTTTTACAGTTGAGGAAACACTGAGGCTTGTCAAGGGGAAGGAACTGACCCAGAGACCCACAGTCTTCAGAACATAGGCCCATACCCAGGCTTCTGGTCCCAGTACCCCCAGAACTCTCCAGAGACCACGCAGAACCATCCCCTAGGTCTGACTCTTCCAAAGACAAAACAGCTCCAGTAGGCAGTCCTTCGCAGCCCCCATCCCTATCAGATGCCTCCCGCCGACCTGCCACCTCTCCCAGGTCCATCTCTCATAACTTTTAATAAGAGGTAATAGTGTCAAGCAGCGGGCATTTTTAATTATCTAATTTACATTTAATTTTCCCCACCAATGTGATGCAGTTTATGGATGTTTTACTTAAGAGCATCCATTTAAGGGCTGAGAATATGTTCGCAAAATGAATGGGTAATGTTTCTCTTTTGGAGGCCCCTAGTTTAAAGTGGGGGACCCCAGGGGCACCTGGGTGGCTCAGTGGGTTAGGGCCTCTGCCTTCGGCTCAGGTCATGATCCCGGGGTCCTGGGATCGAGCCCCACATCGGGCTCTCTGCTCAGCGGAGAGCCTGCTTCCTCCTCTCTCTCTGCCTGCCTCTCTGCCTACTTGTGATCTATCTCTCTCTGCCAAATAAATAAATAAAATCTTAAAAAATAAATAAATAAATGTGCTTATAAAAAAAAGGGGGGGAATGAAAAAGAAAAGAAAGACAAACACCTGTTCTACAGATGGACAAAGAGGCCCAGAAAGACGAAGTGTCCTGCCCAAAGTCACATGGTCATTGAAGCAAGAGCTGGCATTGCAAACGTAGACTGCATGACTCAAAAGCCTAGTCGGCACTGCAGGACTGGGTGACCCTGAAAATCCATGCCTAGTCCTGCAGACATCAGCCCCAGACTTTGAGACCTTGGATCTGTGGGGAATTGTGCCTTGTGGTTCTCAAGATGTCAGTAAAAGTGGGTGACAGGGCAAGAGGGAAGGAGCAAGACTCAGTGACTCACTTTTTCACAACAACAGACCCCCCAGGGTTCCCTGAGAGCTGGGTTTGGTTTTCTAGGCCCCTCAGTGCTCAAAGCCTGTGGACTTCATGCTGGATTCCACAGGTTCTAGGAAGGTCCTGGAAATAGCAGGGTCACACCTGTTTCTTTCCACCATTGGTCCACCGATGACACCGGGCCTCCTCTAAAGCAGAGGCAATGAGCCAAAATTCTGGTTTCCAGGAGAGAAGAGAATATGAAATCCAAAATGAAGTCTGAGCCCCGGGCTGGTAGAAAGAAGATCTAGGCCCAAGGCAAGTGGGCAGTGTCGATACTTATCTTGAACCCAGCTCCTTGTGGGTACTCTGGACCCTCAGCTCAGCCTTAGCCAAGACTGGGCTGAGAGGTGGCATGGACACTCACCCCAGCCTTGGTCAAGCCCAAGTGGTTGAGCACTACAGATAGTGACTCCATGCCTCAGCCCGGCTTAGAGCATATGGACAATGCAGACACTCACCTGAACTTCACCCACACCCTGGGTGGGCAGTGTGGGTCCTCAACTCAAGCCTCAGCCAGACCCTGGGCGGAGGGCAGTGTGAACACTTCCCCGGTCCAAATCATGCTCACAGAACTGGGAACTCCTGCGAGATTTGAGGGAACTAACCCCCACCCTACTGTGGGGGCACAGACTGCTATTTCACCAAATGCCTGCCTGTGGGTCCCAAGAGCTCAGCCCACCACTGCAGGACAAGAGAGGGCCACCTGGAACACAAAGGCCCAGTTAGCGCCCCTTGAGCCTCCCTTACCTCTCCAGTCTCCATGTGCTTGACAGAAAAGGGAGATTATGACCCACGGCCCACTTCAGGGAGTTGCGGGAACTACTATGGTCATTAAATGAGATGGGGCAGTCTCTCCTCCATTGCTGAACATCCCCTCTTCCTGGTAGCTCCTTCATTACACGGAAAGGGAGACCAAGGCCTGGAGAAACCAAAAGACTCCCCCCAAGATCACATAGCAAATTGAGATCGGAGGTGGAAGTGGAACCCAGGCCTGGGGCTCACCCTGGGGCAGAACTGCCCTTAAGCCCATGGACTGTTGTACAGTGCAGATAAAGCTGCACCTTGGCCCCTGGTCCAGGCCACACGCATACCGTGTGTGTGTGTGTGTGTGTGTGTGTGTGTGTGTGTTGCTGGCAGGGGGGTGGGGGTGCAGCGGACAGGGTGTCAGGGGAGCTGCCGCTGCTGCCTCCCTGGTATTTTTAGCCTCGAGAATGAGCTGAGCTCAGGGCTCTGAACAACCATCGGCAATGAGGGAAATGGGAAGGTCCCTGCCACCCCTCCCTCCCACCGCCAGCCTGGAGCCAGGTTTGGGTAGTGGGCGGGGGGTGGTGGCTAGCCTGGAAAGGGGCAGAGACCCCAGGGAGTGGGAGCAGTCAGACCCTGAGACCCTACACCCTCCCATCTGGGTTGTTTTTCCAAAGCTTCCTTCCCATGGGGTGTATCAGAAGCCAGCCAACCTGACGCGGACAGGCACCCCCCTCTCACTCCCTGCTACCCTCGGCTTCCCCTGCTAGGAGCTCCGGGCCAGCTTTCTCCTGCGCTGCCAGGTCAGAGCTGCAAGGTTCCCATGACAACGGATGACAGCAGCAGAGGCTGCTGGCCACAGGGTCAGGGGTGAGGGGGGTGTGGGTGGCAGAGCAGAAGAAGGGAGGGGGCCTAGCACAAAGGTGGGGGATGGGACTGGAGCAAAGGACCCCAAAATTACAGCTCCCTCCTGAGGCCTAATACCCCAGGAAAGGCCTAGAACTTTGCCTGATTGATACCGGGAGGGACTCTATTGCACTGACTGGGGAAGCCAGGCAAAGGAAGGGTGGCTATGCATTTGGTCATTTGATCACGAAGCCAGCTAGGGGGTATGGTTTGGATGGAAATCCTAGCCCTGTGCCTCCCAGCCCAGCACCCTGCTGCTGCCTCTAGGGTCTTAGGGGTAAGAGGTGGGGTCCACATGCCCCTATATCCCCATCTCCAGGAAGTGAATAGGTTCTACGGGTCCTCCAACGAGCCTGGCTTGGATTTCTCATCCTCTAGCAAATGGTCAGGGCCCCAAAACTGACAGATCACTTCTTGCCAAGCCTAGTCCCCCCATTTGCTAGCCCAGGGTATGTTTTAGTTTCCTTGGATGGGGACCTGACAGGGATCACTGCACCCCTGCTGACTCCCCACCCCAGGTGCCGGGATGGGGGAATGGTCTGGCATTTGCTGCACATACCCAGGTTGATTGAAGATTTCACTCCAGACCAAAGTCCCTTCAAAGACTGCCCAGGTTTCAGAACCATCATTGGCTTCCACTGTCCCCAAGACAAAACATACACACTCATCCTGGAGTATGGGATTGATTCTGCAGTCCCTGGGGCTCCCTGCGGTATGGTCCCCTCACTGCTCCAGAAGGACCAGTTTCCACATCTCCTGGGTAAGCAGCATGGTCCTTCAAGGCTCAGCTCTGCTCACACTCCTCCAGGAAACCTTCTTGGCTCTTCCCATCCACACAGATCTCTTGCTCACCAACGGGTACAAGGCTTGAGAGTTCATAAGGTCCTTGCACACAGGATTTCTCATTCCAGCCTCCTGGTATCCCTGAAAAGGGATGTTACTTGCTGATGAGTAAACTGAGGCTTGGAGAAGAAGCTTCTTAGAGGCCATACAGCCTGTGCGCATCAACTTGGGACCTGGCTGCAGGCCGTTTTTTCTTTTGGCGTCCCCTCTTGGCTGTTCCCAGTCGGTGGGACTCAGCCCCAGCAGCCTCTTCCTCCAGCTCCTTAGACAGAGGGCTAATCCATGTCCTCTGCCTCCAACCCACCCAGTTATTCCCCATTACTGAGCACCTAACAGGTGCCAAAAGCACAAGCCCCTTGCCCTTGGATCTCACCTTCTAGCTGGGAAGACCAACGAGTGAACAAGAATGGTCCCAGCAGGGCCAAGATGGGGGCACCCGGGGCAGTGGGCAGTGGTACGCAGACCCCAACCACAGCCCCTGCAATTTTATTCCCATGTCTAACCTCAGTCCCACTAGCTGCAGCCCCTAGAAGATATTGAAGTGGGTGACTGGCTGAGAAAGGCCAAGACCGGATCCCTGCCCCCCATGCTTTATCAACCAGCAACCTTACTCTTTACCTGCCTGGGATCAATCCCCTCTCTTCACCACCTCCACAGAACCCCGGGATGAGTAGAGAGGCTGGCTGGACAGCAGGCCCTTTAGGCTAGAGCTGGCAGATCCACTGCCCTCCTCTGACCCCACCCCCACCCCCCAGCTCTGCTCTCTGGAGAACAGCAGGGCCGGCAGAACAAGCAGGAGCTGGGCAAGGGTCAAAGCCTCCTCCTCAAAGCCTCCCCAGTTGGACTGGAGGCTCTGGGGGCTTCAGGAGGCAGAGCATGCTCTTGACCCAGAGCCCAGTGCCCTCGCCAGGGCTGGGGGGGTCAGGGCACGGGGCCCCCTCGTGATGAAGCCGGCTGCAGGGCGATTAATCTCACGAGGACTGTGCATCAGCCCCCCACTCCACAGCCTCCCATGGCCAACCCCGCCTGCGCTGCCCCTGGAGTTAATCTCCGCTCCGGGGACTTCTCAGCCGCTGTCACGGCTGCATTAATTCTGAGGCAGAGGGAGGCAGGAAAGAGGGAACACAGATTGGGGGGGCGGTGGAGAGCCTCCTTGGGAAGGTTTCATGGTCAGCGGCTGTTGAGGAGGGGTCCCAAAGGATGGGGCCTCGGGCCCCCTTCAAGGCTCTGCCCTGGATGAGGACTGCGGGAGGCATCTGTATTATTCCCCTTAGACCATCAGAACCCTTGCACCCCAGCTTCTAGCCCTCGGCCACCAGCTGAGCCCCAAATGCAGTTTGCAGTTTTGACAGCAGATGTCTCTGCTATTATGATTTATCAAAATGCTTAAGGTAAATAATGCACACATACTTATAGGAAAGGAAGCGGGCTGTGGAAGGTGGGAAGGACTGAATGGGGTCAGGGGACTATGGGGCAGAGGACTGAGAGCACCCTCACCTCTGTCCTCAGCTCTCCCCACTCAAACCCGATGCCTGATCCCAGCCTGGCCCTGGGAACAGCAGGCAGGGGCGACAGGGATGACATCAATCCTGCCCAGCTGCCTTGCCCAAGCCTGGTCCTCAGGAGGTCAGGGAGCGGATGGGCCTGTCTTGCTGGGGCCCCGCCAGACCTGGGAGGCAGCCACCTGAGGGAAGTGCTGAGCCAGCCTCACACCTCAGCCACGTTTCCATGGCTTCACTGCGTCCTGGCTCCCAAGGGCTCTGTCGCCTTATCAACAGCGGGCACTGCCCTGGCCCTCACCCTCTCGGTCCCTTCCCCCAGACCTCAGCAGCTGCCTGCAGATCCTGCTGCCACAGAGCCAAAATTCAGCCCCTGCCTGTGCCCTGTCCTGGGCAGGCCTCAGAGCTGGGTGAGGGGCTGGCAGCATGGTGGGAATTTGCCACAGAGGTTGAGGCCCTCGGAGATTCAAGCTGCACCCACTCTGGGCCCCCGCCAATACCCAAATCCTGTCATTCCAGTGGAGGGGGCCACGATCCTGATCCTGGGCTCCCTCACCCTCACTCCACACAGTGCTCTTTGTTTCCAAACCTTTCTGGGTTAAAGAACTTTGTTGGGTTTTCTGATTTGAAAAGCAATATTAATCTACTGCAACAACAACAACAAAAAAGAGTGAAAAAACAAAGAGTCAGAGAGTAAAGAAAAGTTTAAGGAAGTAATGCTTGACCCTAATCCCACATCTGGGCATGATCACAGGCAGCGTGTGGGGTGGGGGTGGGCGGTTCCTTCTAGCCCAAGCCTGAAGCATAACCAGGTGTTTAAGGGCTGGCCTCTGAAACCAGAAGAATCCAGCTGGGTGACCTTGTGTGTCATTCCACTTCTACCTCTCTGAACCTCACTTTCTCATTTGTACAATGGGGTAACTGATCAATGCCCTCCCCTCGGGTTACTGGGAGGACTAGGTGGGCAAGGAAGTGCCATAGACCGGCCCAAGGCCACAAGCTCTGTGCCATGTGAGCCCCGAGACTTCATCAGCACCTCTAACCAAGGGTAGAGATGTTGAGTATGGGGGTTCCAGCAGGATAGGGAAAGGGGGTTCTTTCTAGTAAGTCCCCCACCTGCGAACAGCACTCTAATTGGGGTCGAAAGAGGAAGAAAAGGCCCAGAAAGAGGAGATAATGGGTTTATTCAGCCTACAGAGGCATCCTGGTGCCAAATGCCATCCGCATTCAGCTGCAGGCCGAACCCTGAAGCCAGGTGAGGCCACCCAGAGTGATCAGTACAGTGACTGGGATGGCCCAGGGACGCAGTGTGGCCTGCTGGGGTTAAAAGGGCCCCGGAGGAGGGAGCTCCTGAAGAGGAAGGCATCAGTCAGGAGGGAGAAGGCAGCAGGAAATGCACCAGCTTCTGACCCATCATCAGGTGTAAGGAGGCTGGGGTAGCTGGCCTGCGGAGCCAGAGGCGCCAGATCCAGCGCCCCCTTCCCCCTGCCCCGCATACTCTGCACCCAGGCCTGGAGCCCTGGAGGACCTCTGCTCTGCTCCCCCGGGCCCGCCCCATCTTCACGCCCTGCTGCCTGGAATCTGAGGCAGCCCTTGTTCTCTGGCAGGAGGGGAATTTAATGCCGCCGAGGGATGGCAGGTCGACAGGCGAAGAGAGATGAAAGTGTCCGCTCTGGCAGCCAGTCAGGGCCTCAGGGGGACCCTCCTGCAGCCCCGCCACCCCCCCCCCCCAGCCATTCTCCAGTCCTCAGGGAAGATGTGGACCTCTGGGGAAAGGATGACCTGCAGGGCTGTGTGACCTTGGGGGGCAGCTGGGCCTCTCTGTGCCCACTACTTGCCTGCAGAGTGCCTGGGCCAAGGTCTATGTTATTAACATGCTGGTGGCTGCCTGCCCCTCCCTCACGTTGGCTGTTGTCAGCATTGCCTGTCAGCATAGAGCCCCGGGTGGGCAGTGGAGGGGCCCCGGGCGGGCTACACAATGACCTCCATCCATACACTCCGGTACCTGGGAGGGAGTGGGAGCTGCTGCTGCAATCAGGTCAGGCCTAAGCAGCCTTGACGGCAGCCATGCCAAGTGGCCATCACCACCTCCTTTTTGACTGTGGAGAGCTAAGTCGAGCCTGGGAATCAAGGCTAAGGCCCCGAGGCGGAATCTGCCCCTGAGCCAACAGCCCCACGTCGCTGTTGGGAGATGCTGTGGGTCTCAGCACTGTGATGTGGACTTGTTGCTCTGGAAAGCACCCTGCCAAATGCTCCGCCCCACGCCCATATCCCTGGTCACGTTGCCCTTCTTTCCTAGAAACAGGCAAGGGTTGTTGGCCAAGGTCACCCATCGAGAGTGCACACAGATACGTGCATGCACGCACGTACACACTGACACATGGTGACCAAGGGAAGAGGACCCACGTGTTCAGACTCCCAGGTCCCCTTTCCCTTCCATGAAAACACATGGTCCTCCCAAAGCAGCCTGGTGCAAGGAGTGAAGGCCAGAAGCACAAGTGCTAATCAGACCCATGCTACCATCTTGCTCTGTGACTTGGGCATGTCACATACTCTCTCTGGGCTTCAGTTGGACACCTATAAAATAGGTAGTAATAATCCCTATCCTGATTTTTCTGAAGCCAAATAAGTGAACTTACTTAACAACCTGAAACCATTCCAGACTAAAGACAGTTTCCAACTAGCCTTGGACCAGAAGGAAGTATCCGTGCAGAGAACACAGTTCCAGGCCCGAACCTAGTCCACTGCAGGGCTGGGCCGCCGCCTCCCTCCTGGACAGCAGGACAGCAGCGAGCTCCCAGCAAAGGGTCCAAGGCCCAGCTGGATGCTGGTCAGGTCAGGGCCTGAGATGGGGGCCCCAGCGCCAGTGGGGGTGTAAGGGCACCAAGAGACTAGGTCAGGCCAAGCCCCACTGTTTTGGAGGGGAGGGGGCGCCTGGCAGGCGCTGGGCAGGCTGGGGTGGGGAGAGGCCTTTGGCGGCCACAGAGAACAAAGAGGCTGGGGTTGCCAGGATATTCTGTGGAGCTGGAGCTGGTGGTAGGGCTGGGAGAGGGGCCGTGGCAGTCGTGGGAACCGCGCCTGCTGCCCCCAAGCCAGCTCCCCCACCCGGACTGGGCCTCAGGGCCCGGCTGCAGCTAAGAGGGGCTGCTAGGGACACCACAGTCCTCAGAGTTGCATGCTGTCAGGGGAGAGACCCAAGCAACGCTTGGGGGACACCAAGCCCCACATGGCACAGTGTCAGCCCCCCGCGAGGATCACAGGTGCACAGTGACACGCCATGTCATGAGCACACACCCAGAGTTATGCAAGTGGTGTCACAGGGTCCCAGCTTGGTCAACAGCCAGTATCACACCCTCCCATGGAATCCCTGGTGTCAGTCTCAGGGCCACACCCATGAGGGTTACACAGACACAATGTCACAAACCACAGAGACTCAGCCAGTGTCTGTCACAGGCTCGTGCATGCCGCACATCAGTGTCACAGATTCAATGTCACACACACAGAGTTGGCCCATGTCACACACACCACACTGGCTCTGTTATAAGACTACACAGTATCATAGGATTAAACACGCTACGTCACAGAGTATCCCATTGTGTGGCACTACTGACATCACACCCTAACCCATGGCCATGTGAGGTCTCCCAGAGCCTGCCACACAGTCATAGGCCTGTCGTGTCACACACAGCCACACTGCTGCACAAGGCCTCACACGGTTGTCTCGCTCTCTCTCTCTCTCTCTCTCTCTCTCACACACACACACACACACACACACACACACACACACACACACACACACGGATGGATGGATGCTGGGTTTGTCTCCAGCCCCGTGTGTACCCGCAAGTACCCCTGCCATCCGGGCGGGGGAAAGGAGAGAACAGGCTGAAGGCTCTCAGGTCACCAGGAGGTCAGGCTCCCAGCAGCAGGGCAGCAGAGGGGAGCGGAAGGCACCCCTAGGGAGGGGAATTGGGCATACAGCTCCACAGGGAGCCTGCCTCTAAGTACTTCTCCGTCAGCAGGAGAGCAGCAGGGGTGAGCTGGCAACAGAAGATACGAGAGGTACTAGATACAGGGAGAGACTCGAGACAGGAGAGACGTACAGGGACTCAGAGACGTGGGAGGATGACAAGACAGAGACACAGAAGAACGTCAGAGACCAACAGAGACCATCAGTAGAGAGATTCAGGGACAGTGAGCCAGAAGTGGTTAGAAACAGACGTGCTGGAGCAGGTCTGGCCAGGGCTGGAGCCCGCTGGGGGATGGGGCGGCCACTAGCCCAGGGAGTGGAAGGTGAGGCGCCAGGGCTTTAGAGAGGACCCGTACCCTGGGTAGCGGGTGGGGGGCACCTTGGTGAGATTCAGGTGAATAGCTTTAAAATTAGCAACACCAGCTGCCATTTAACTGACTGCTTATGATGAGCCGGGCCCTTCTCTAGAGTGATCTCATTTCATCCTCAGGCAACTTTATGGAAGAGAGACCATTACTGTCCCCATTTCTCAGATGAGGGGACTAAGGTCTCATCATGTGTTCAGCCCACAGCCATCCCCACCCCAGCTAGGCCCTCCTGCACACAGAGGGGATGGCCTCCCACTTCCACAAGCAGAGGCCAAATTGCAAGTGGTGAGGGGCTTCCACCTTCAGGCTTGCGTGCTGAGGGGTAGGCCCAGGAGCCATGGCCGGGCTGTGGGCTGGCACACTAAAAAGGTCCAGGCTGGCTGAGTCACAGCAACCCCCTCTGGGCTGGCACTGGAGCCATCCACCCCACACCTGTAGGCATGCCAATGAGGGCTGGCCGAGGCCATCTGCAGCCTGTGTGCTGCCAGCAGCAGGGCGGGGGCAGGCAGGGGCCTCCTGCCTGGGTGCCCCCTGCTGGCCAGGCTTCCCACCCAGCCGTCCCCCAGGAAGACCCTCCCTGCCCATTGCAGGACCTAGAGGTGCTGCAGTTTGCCTTGTGCGGGGGTGGGGGGTGGAGGATGAGGGTGCCCCTGGCAGCAAGGCCTCCCCCCACTCCCTGCTGGACGCCCCCCTTCGGCAGAACCGCCTGGAGAGATCACAGGCAGCCACATGAAAGGGAATTTTTCCCAGGCAGAGCGGGAGTTGAAAGCTGCCTCCCACCACCCCCGCCTGCCCCCACTGTGCCAGGCCAGGCTGCCGGGCTCCTGGTGCTCCAAGGGAGCTTGTGACACTGGGAAGGGGGTGGGGGTCGGAGCCCCCACCCCATATGGGCTGCTTTTTCTCCTCCAGAGAACAACAGCAGAGGCAGACCATCTTCCCCAGACCACTGCCCACTCCCCTTCACAAGCTGCCCCTTCCCTAACCCCAAAAAGCCCTCACCCACCTGAAGGAAGGCCCCTACCATTGTCAGGAAGTCCTTCTTCCCGTCTAGCTTCCATCTCAGCCAGGCTCCGGGGCAGCTGGGTGGGAAGAATGTCTGCCCGTCAAGTAGATGATGGGTCTCAGCCTGCAGACCGGCCTCTGTGATGTGCAGGGGTGGGGGCCACGCAGCTGTCACCCCTTCCTGTTCAGGCTGCCTTGACCTAGACCATGTGGCTCTGTGGTGATTTCCCCAGACATCTGGCCCCCGAGGTCGCAGACGACCTTGCGCCAACAAACTTTCTGGGGGTGGGGAAAGTCGCTCAAGAACTGGAGCCAAGGATACCCCCCCACACTGCCCCAGCTTCAGTCCAGCCGCCCTCAGGCCCAAAGAGGGGTATGGCAGGGTAGGGGTGTTTCTGTGTGCATTCTGGGCACAGTCAGGCCCCCACAAATCGGGGTTAAAACTGTTCCCTGGGGATCACCTCAGTGGTTGGGGGAGTAACAGATCCCTGCAAGAAAGCAAGCAAGCGATCGAACAGGCAGCTCTGGTCCTGCTGGCTGCTCCGTACTGGCCAGGCCCTGCTGACTTAGGTAAATAGAGGAGGTGGCCCCAGGTAAGTGAAGGTCCCTGGAGGTCTGGGTTCTGAGGTAGGGGGTATAATCAGGCAGGCGAGAATGTTCCAGAACCAGCCATTTCCAGATTAACAGCACTTCTACCATGCCAGCTGGGCTGGCTGTTCCTGCTTGACCCCCTTTCAGGATCTGCCAGGCCCGAACTCCCCAAGAGATCCCAGACTCTCCATGTCCCGGGGCCATCCTTCTTCCTTTCCCAGGTGGCTCCACATCACCCCTGCCCAGCAACAGCCCCCAAGCCAGCCCCCCAAACCGGAGAGCAAGAAGCCAGCGGTGGTGCTTCGTGACACAAACATGCATTTGTTTTATTCACAAAACAGCCTGGTTTCCTAAAACAATACAAACAGCATGTTCATCAGCAGGAAGCTGGCCGTGGGCAAGGGGGCCCAGGCAGCAGGGGGCCCCCCGGGGCACCCACACCCACCGGCAGGGGGCCACGCGAAGAAGCCCTTTCTTCTGTGGCCATCAGCAAGACCAGAAAAAAAGGACTTATTTTCTCTAAGGGCAGTAGCCAGGATCAGAAATATCGAGACATGGGCTCCCCAGATCTCAACGGAGAAAGGAACTGAATTTTCATTTCCGCAAAATCATCGTCGGGGTGGGGATCCCTTCTGGGGACCGGGAGTACAGCGTAGGCAGCCTGGGAGTGGGTGGGCTGCCCCCACCCCCGCACCTCCCCCCCCCCCCCCCGCAACGAGCTCCTGGCTGCAGCTCTGCACGCGTGGATGGATACAGAGGGACTTCGGTACGGCGCCATCGACATTCTCTTTATAAACGTGAGTGGATTCTCCAGGCAAACTATGCACTATTTCATGGTCGGAAAGAATCAAAGGAAGTTTAAATGAGGGTGGAGTTAAACTGTGCTAAATTACAGTAGTGCTTATTAGTAACTAGATTTCAAAAGGTTACAGAAAATTTACATTCTCTACACAAAAACCGCATCTCCTGCACAGACAACATCGACATCGACACAGGAAGGAAACTGATTGTCCATTCTTTGCCCAGGAAGTCTTGGTACTTTATAGGTTCGTCTCTACCTCTTTTTTGTTGTTGTTGTTGTTGTTCTTCCGAAAAAGCAGTTAAAATTTTTTTTTTCCTTTTTCTTTTTATACTAGGGACGTGGAGATGTTAAAACGACAACAAAAAATATATATATAAAAACAGGAATGAAATCTGTGAGAGAATATTTTTGGTTCTAAAGACGGGTGCATCCATTTGTCTTCGCCCGAATCCCTTGCCGGAGACCACACGAGCAGTGACATTGCACGGAGAGGGCAGCTTTGGGTTCCCGCCGCCGTCACTGAAACCACCGGAAGGCAGCTCCCGTCGGAAGCATCACCTTCTGGCGGGGGCGGGAGACAAAAACAAGGAGAGAGTTCAGTCAGGGTCCGGCGGGACCTGGTGCAAAGACGCTCCCCCGTGGACGGCCTCATGGCGGAGGGACGGGCCTGGAGTAAAAGGCAGCCACCCCATGGAGGTCCTGCCATCCTGACCGGGCCAGAGAAGAAGGCTTGGCCCGCGGGGCTGCTGGAGGGCCCGGAGCACCCTGAGGCCACCTGAGCCACTGTGTCCAGGAACCCTGCTTCCAAACAGGAAAACCCAATCCCCTGGTCCAAAGGCCACGAGCGCCAGGTGGCTATGGTGCATCAGGGGGCTGTGTGCGTGGTTCTGTTGAATTAGCAGGGAGCGTGCGCACTGGAGGCCTGTATGGATGTGCGCCTTGAGCTGTGCTACAGTGGGTAGTAGTGTGTGCAGCCGGGGTGGTGAGGAAGGATATTGGCTGTGTTAAGTAAGAGGCTACATCTATAGCTAAGACTGGACTGGGCGGGGAGGGGTGTGTCTGTGTGTGTGTGTCCACATGAGATGTCAGCGGGTGCCTTTGTGTGCATATAGGTGTGTTCTCTGGGCAGAAGAGCAGATATATGAGGTCTGGGGCCTGCGGGTGGGTAGCAGCCACAGCTGGGATGTCATTATTATTTTCCAACCATTCTGAACATTTGCGTCCGGCCCACTCATAGAGGGGCGGGGCCGGGGCTGGGACAGCAGGCTGAAAAGATGCTTTTGTACCCAGGCCTGGCACCACCACTAGACTGCCACGGCTGGGGGCACAGGGACAAGCTCTGCCATGAGGGTGGAGAGAAAGCAGCATGGGAACCCTTCTGCCTGTTCTAAGCCCCTTCCTGTTTGGGCTGCCTTGGCCTTGACCGTGTGGCTATGTGGTGATTTCCCCACAAAGCCAATCATGCCAAAGTGGACAGGCCTGGCCCATACCCCAGGATCACAGCCACCCCCTCACCCTAGGCCCACAGGACCCCTGGCCGTTTTACCTACGCAGCCAGACTGACCTTGAGGCCCCCCCAAAACCCGATTTCTGTCAATGACATACCTAGACACAGGGTTCTTCCTGGCCTCAGGCCAATGAGCACCAGGGTGGCCTTAGGGGAAAGGCTGGGCTCTGAAGGGGTGAGTGAAGGGCTTACCCTTAAAAGCCACATGGTCCACAGGACAGAACCCTTCAAGTGGGACAAGGGAGAGCCCCAGAATCTCAGGGCACGGACTGAAAGCTTTAGGACACATCTGAGAGTCAGATACTTGGACCTATAAGGAAACCTCAATGGCTGGCCCAAAACTCCAGGAAGGGGTTCAGAATCCCCAGGCCTGGCTGCAAAGGCCAGGCCCCCACCTGGAACCTGCTGCCTGCCTTGTGAACTACGACCTACTGAGATCTCAAGATGTGGCTCTGACTTTCTGGGTGGTGAACTGGTGTCTGGGAGCCTGTTCCAGAACCCCTGGGCCCAGGGGTCGACTGGCTGAGCGGCCCCCAGACACTGGCCCAGGCAGGAAAAGTAGGGCCGGGGGTGGGGCGGGGCTGGGTTCAGACTGCCGGCCAGACACAGGAGCCCACACACCTCCCTCTAAGGCGTCGTTACCTCCAGAGCAGCGGAAGGCTTCTTTTTGAGTTCCTCACATTTTCTGAATTTGCAAATCTGATGGCCAGTCTTTCGGTTCCTACAACTGCTGCACTGCTCGCAGTTGATGCGTCGCCGGCAGGGCGCGCACATGCCGCAGCGTTTCCGCTTCTTCTTGCCCGAGCTGATGGCGGAGGCCAGCTCTCCCTGCATGGGGTACTCGGCCAGGCCGGCCATGTGCAGCGCGCTCTCGGCCAGGAACACGCCGGCCGGGGTCATGATGAAGAGGCCCGGGTTGATGGGGAAGGCGCCCAGGTAGGGGAAGTCGGACTGGCCGTTGAGGGCCTCAGCACCTGCCACAGCCTCCATGTCGGGCAGGCCCGCACCCGCCTCGCTCATCAGCGGAAGGTGCTCCTGCACCACGCGCTTCAGCATCTCCGTGGACTGCGCGAACTGCTGCAGCGTCAGCTGTCCCTCGGCTGCCAGCTCCGTGGCCCGTTCTGCCTTGCTCAGCAGGCTGGCCACAGCACCACTTTTGTGCTTTGAGGTAGGGTTGCTTTTGTCCACGGCCATGGCCGCCGCCAGGTCGTGCCCATTGGCCAACAGGGAGGCGGCCGCGGCAGCGGCGGCAGCCTTCTCAGCGGCCTCGCTGCCCATCATGCTGCCGCCGCTGCCACCACTGCCCCCAAAGGAGGAGTAGTGGGAGAGAGGGCGGGAGCGGCGCAGGCTCTTGTTGAGGGGTTCGCTGATGATGCCGCTCTTGTTCCGACGCTCGGGGGGCGGCGCGTCCTCCGCGGCCACTGAGGCTGGTGCGGCTGCGGCCACCGCTGTGCTCTTGTCGGCCCCTCCTGCCTTGGGGCCGCTGCTGCCACCGGTGTTGCTGCTGCTGCTGCCACCACTGTCCTGGGGGCTACTGCCAAGGCTCGACATGGTGGGGCCGAGGCCCAGAGCCCACTGCTGGGGGCGGGGGGCTGCCAACTGCGGGGGGGGGGGGGGGCCGCGGTCGGGGGCCGGCCCGGCTGCCCACAACTGAGATGCCTGGTGGGCCCTGCTGCTCAGGGCAGGCACATGGTCAGCTGTCCACGTGGAGGGTCTTCACTCTGTCAGGACAAGAGGGCACAGGGTCAGGGTGGAGGTAAGCATCTCCTTCCCCCACATCCCCACCAGGACTAGCCACAATATTGCCATTTTAACAGATGCAAGCCCTGCTGGGCATTTATCACGCGCTGGACCCAACATGGTTAGGTATTTTTTACATGTACTGGTTTTTTTTTTTCCCCCAAGATTTTATTTAGAGAGACAGAAGGAGACAGAGAGAAAGCGAGCGAGCATGAGCGGAGAGAGGAGCACAGGGAGAGGGACGAGCTGAGCACGGGGCCCCATGTGGGGCTCGATCCCACAACCCTGAGATCATGACCTGAGCTAAACTCCAGTCAAACGCTTAACTGACTGAGCCACCCAGATGCCCCTCTCTGTACTATTTCAGTTAAGACTCACAAGCACGGGGCGCCTGGGTGGCTCAGTGGGTTAAAGCCTCTGCCTTCGGCTCAGGTCATGATCTCAGGGTCCTGGGATTGAGCCCCGCATCGGGCTCTCTGCTCAGTGGGGAGCTTGCTTCCTCCTCTCTCTCTGCCTGCCTCTCTGCCTACTTGTGATCTCTCTCTGTCAAATGAAATCTTAAAAAAAAGACTCACAAGCACATTTCGTAGTAGTGGCTATTTTACACAAGGGTTAGAACTGGCCATGAATATACAGTTACCAAGTGTCATGGCAGAGGCTCAGCTCGGATCTGTACAGCTCAGATCTCTGGCCAGTTCTTCCTGGGCTGGAGGGGTAGGAAAGAACTGGAAATGTCTGTTAACCTCAGAAGGTTACAGAGTCACCTTCCGCTTCCTAATCTTCCTTCTCTGACCCATCTACAAAAGGATTTGGTACAGCCTCTGCAAAGTTTGAAGGTGTAGACCAGAAATCAATGCCTGGGTGGCTCAGTTGGGGGCGGTGGGGGCGGGGTCTGACTCTTGATTTCGGCTTAGGTCACGCTCTCAGGATCCTGGGATACAGCCCTGCCGGGCTCTGCGCTCAGCAGAGAGGCTGCTTGAGAGTCTCTCCCTTTGCCCCTCCGCCTGCTTGTGCTCCTACTATGCGTGCTCGCTCTCTAAAGTAAATAAATAAATCTTAAAAAAAAAAAAGTAGTCTGGGAAGCTGCTCTCAGGCTCTCATTTGTCAATTCCTAAATACATATGGATTATCTCAAGGCTCTGACAAGTCCTGCAAGGAAAGGAAACTGACTTTAAGAGGTTGCCAAATAGAGCACAGAATCCTTATTTCAAGGAGCATGTATCCTCCTGATAGAGGGCAGGCAGCACTGTGCCACAGGATAAGCCATCTCCTGTAAGAGTAGGGGGACATGCTGTGCACATATTGACACACGCTTCCTCCTCACTCTCAAAAACAGTCATCACTACCTCAGACCCCACTCTTGTCTCTACTCAGGCTTCCCTGCTGTGCTTCAGCCTGGCTCCCAGATGGGTCTGGGATGAGGTCCCAGTGAGAGCCCAGGGGCAGGCTGTGGGCAGGAGGGGCCTCTGGCTGGTGCAGGCTGGGAATGAGAGTGGGTGTTACCCTCCAGGGAACAGAGTCTATTCTTTGGCCACAACCACATTTCTGAGGTGCCCCTTCCTAGGACAAGCATGCTCTGCTCAAGCCCCAGGATTAAGGGCTCCTTGGCCAGGCTCCTTGGCCAAGAACTCTGGAAGGAACTGTCCAGAAGGAGTGGAGTGGCAGATTCCTCATCAGTCCTGGCTCTCTAAGGTCCCTTCCCTGCCTGCCTGCCTGCTGTGGCCCAGCAACCCTGGGGGGGAGGGGGAGAAGACTGGAGAAGAGGGCCCAGATTGAGCAGCTGGTGGCTCAAGGGGGAGGTGCACATCTGGCTGGGCCTGTCCCGCCCTAGCCTTGGGGGCGGCACACATACATCTTTGTCCCCAGGCAACCCCACCATCCCCCAAGTCACAGGACTCAGCCAGGGCCTGGTCCCTGGGAGGTCATGTAGTCCAACCTTCTGCACTTCCAGAGGAGGAAACTGAGGCCCTGAGCCGTCAGGGCTCCCTGCTCTGGGATTGCTAAGGAGTGGCCACAAGGAGAAGCAAGTGTAGGAGAAGGAAAAGCTCCATCTGAGTGAGACAAAGATGGCAGGCTTCAGCAGAGAGCCAGATGCTCCCTGCCTTTCCCTAGAGGGCAATGGCCCCATGTACACCCCTTCCTAGTGAAGGTAGATGGGTGGTAAGGAAGGGTGGACCAGCTGGCATATTCCCAGGTCAAACCCAGGAGGACCTGGCAGGGTGTCAGGCTGGGCTGGGGGTACTACAGAGGTCAGTGTTGTACTAAGAGGAAGAGGCTCATGTAAGATAGCTATGCTCCGTCTCACCTGCTAATGCCTAAGCCCAGGGTGGCTCTTGAGACCCTCCTTCAGAAATCAGCACCCTTCTAGACAGCAGTGATCCTGGCTAGGTGTCGGAGACTAAGGCCAACAACCGTCACCCCATCTGAGCTCAAATACTCTGTCCTGGAGCACAGGGTGCCCGCAGGCCCAGACCCGGTGAGCAAAGACAGGAGAAGGCAGGAGCCCTTGGGTTGGAGAGGTGGGAGAGGGGCGGGGAGGGGAGCAGCTTGCGCCCTAGCCCCCCTCTGTGTCCCCGCCTCTGTGGCCTGCTGGCTGGTGGCAGAAATCGATAGCTGCATTAACGCCGCTCTTGCTCTCCTCCCTCCCCCCTCCCGGCTCCGGGATCTGGCTGGGTGTGCAGGGCGGGCAGGTCAATTAGAAGTCAGCTCCCTCCAACACGGGGACTGTGGGGACTGCGTTCAGGGCCGGAGCTCTGGCTCAGTCTATCTGCTTTTGTCTCCATCCTGAGTCTTGTAGTAGGGACCAAACCTCATATTCTGTTTAGCTCTGGCCCTTCTTTGAATCTCTCCGATCGTTTCTTTTCTTTTCTTTTTCTTTTTCTGTCCTTCCTCAGGAACTTCCCTCTCCCAGCCCCTCAGGGTCCTGGGACCTACTGAGCTATGGAGCAGAGGACGTGATATGTCATCAAACAGGTGTTGCAGGCAGACGCTGGTTTCCCAGCTGCAGAAGGTGGGGAGTAAACAAGGGGGACTGGCACCCAGGTGAACTTCTGTCTTCAAACCCCAGAGTGGGGCAGATACCAACATCTATTTAGTCCCAAGGCCCGGTCTCTAAGCTTGTTCCAAATTTGCCCCTATATCTGGCTCATCTTTCTCCTTTAGACCCTGGGAAAAGCTGATGATCTGGTCCCAGTGGACCAGTGACCACAGGGTTTGTTTGCCCTACTCAAGGTAGGGAAGGACATAAGACCTTCTTTCTCCCAGGCGCCAGCCCTCTACTGCAAGGCACACAGCAGCCCCCTCCCAAACCAGGAAGGGCCTGGCAGTGCCCAGGCAGCAGGGGAGGAGCTGGGGTTGCGTTGAAGCGGAGCGGGAATGAGCGGGAGGGAAAGCTGGCGGGCAGGCGGGCGGCGGCGGGCGCATCCATCATCGGCCCTGCCAGGAACGCATCCAGCCCCCAAAAAGAAATACTGCGCCTGAGGAGGGACAACAAAGGGCTCCGTTTCATCAGCAATGCGGAGCCAGCGCCCCGCCGCCCTGCCAGCCGCGGTCAGCCCACAAAGGACCCCTTTGTCCATGCAGGAGCCGGGCCGGCCGGGAGCTGGGACCAGGGGCTGACGGGCGGGGACAGAGCAGAGGGAGGGGGGTTGAAGGGGGAACCAGTCCTGAGAGCTGGGGGGCAGAGGGGGACACGACGGCAGAAGAACAGAGACAGGTGGTGCAGATAGAGGATCATGAGACAGAGAACTTGAGGGGCGGGTCAGAGAAAGAGGGACTTGGAGAGGACAGGGCAAAGGGTCAAGGTTAGAGAACAGAGCCTCACGGAAGCAGAAAACAGAGGGACTGGGCTCAGAGAGATCCAAGGCTCCTAGCCCAGCTTGGAGACTTGAGGGTCTGACAGACATGGAAATAGCGCCGAGGAGAATCCTAGACTCAGGGGCCTGGGGACCAAGAGAAAGCAGTTGGACATGCCCATGGCTCTGAGAGGAAGGCAGGGGCCAGGTGGACCCCAGCCCACTCTGGCCCAAGGCTGCAAAGCAGAGACTGATAGGGAGGAGGCTGAGGGTCAATGGGTTCTTGGCCTCAGGGCCTGGCCTCGGGCCCCAACCTCCTATGGGCGCTAGCTCCCTGGCTAAGATGAGAAGACAGGTAGGCAAAGCTGGAGCCACTCTCCTGACACTGGGACCATCCCCCTGCCTCCCAGGTTCAAGCCAGCCGCAGAAGACACAGAGCCACCCCTCTCCAACCAGCTCCCAGCACCAAGTGACCTCAGAGTTCCATTAACTAAGTAAACCTATCAGTAAGCATTTAGTGAGCACTGACTGTATCCTCCTGCCCTGTGCTCCTAAGCTTTACATGGAAACCTGGGAAATAGAAACTATTAAGCAAGGGCGCCTGGGTGGCTCAGTGGGTTAAGCCTCTGCCTTCAGCTCAGGTCATGATCCCAGGGTCCTAGGATCGAGCCCCGAATTGGGGCTCCCTCTCCCTCTGCCTGCTGCTCTGCCTACTTCTGCTCTCTCACTCTGTCAAACCAATAAATAAATAAATATATTAAGAAGAAAGGAAAAAAGAGAACTATTAAGCGGTTTCACAGGCGAGGAAATTGAGGCTCAAAGAAGATAAAACTGTCAGGCCAAGGTCAAATGACTGGTTAGAATTTGAACCCAGAGCCCAAGTATGAGTCACTCTGCTGTGTGACCACCTTTGCTCTACCTATGCAACTGACAAAGAAGCCCAGGACACGGTGACCCATCTGTCCCAAGACTGCCCCCCCACCGGGTTGTTACCGTGCCTGTCACCTTTATGTGGATGGGGGGCAAGTTGTCACAGACCCCAGGGGAGTGTCTTCACCTGGGGGGCTTGGAGATGCCCAGGCAGGAACCCGGAATGCTGGGCCAGCGACGTCATAATACCAGCTGTCAATGAGGTCACCACAGGTGATGGTAATGCCCTCACTCCACCCTGAGCCCCAGGGGAACCAGGACACACCCCCCAGACAGAGCCTGAGCTCTTCAGGCCAGACAGCAGTGGGGGAAGAGGCCTGGGGGTGGGGGGGAGGGATGGTGCTGGGGGAAGCAGTGGGGGAAGAGGCCTGGGGGTGGGGGGTAGGGATGTCCGCACACAGACATGCACACAGGTGGCCCACAGTGAGATGTTCTAGATGTTCAGTTGCACCCGTCCCCTCCTCCTGATTAACCAACAGCAGCCCCATGCCCTGCAGTACTGGGGAGACAGTGGAGGATTTGGACTGGGCACTGCCCAGGAAGGAGCACACAAGGGCTGGGCCAATGGTCACATGAACCAATATGAAATGAGCGCGGGAAGGCGACCAAATGGAGCACTGGAGGCCTTTCTGAAAGAAGGAACTGCTAGCCTGTGACTTAAAGAGGAGGGGAGGTTACCAAAGGGGACATGAGCCTGAAATAGTTCTTAAGAAAAGAGGAAGAGGGGGCGCCTGGGTGGCTCAGTGGGTTGAGCCGCTGCCTTCAGCTCAGGTCATGATCCCAGGGTCCTGGGATCGAGCCCCGCATCAGGCTCTCTGCTCAGCAGGGAGCCTGCTTCCTACTCTCTCTCTCTGCCTACTTGTGATCTCTGTCTGTCAAATAAATAAATAATATCTTAAAAAAAAAAAAAAAGAAAAGAAAAGAGGAAGAGGGGAGCCCGGCCGGCTCAGTTGGGAGAGCACGCAGTGGAACGTGGGACTTTTGATCTCAGGGTGGGGAGTTTGAGCCCCACGTTGAGGGTAGAGTTTACTTTAAAAAAAAAAAATGGGGAAGAGGGTGTGAGGTATGGTCGTGAGGCTGGCAGGGTCCCAAGTGGGCAGGGCATTGAGGCCAAGGGTAGGATTTTTTTAAAACAGCTTTACTGAGGCATGGTTTACACACTATAAAATTTATCCATTTATAAGCGTACAATTCAATGATTTTTAATAAGTTTACAGAGTTGTGCTACATCACCACCATAGCCAAGGGCAGGGTCTGAGCAAGGTGCCATCCCTCTCTTGCTCCTTCGCTGGCTAGAACAAACTTCCAGCCGTCCTTCCTGCTGAGGGAAGGTTTCCTGGAGGAAGGTGCATTCCAGTGGGTCCTTGAGGATCCCAAGCCAGCGGCCTAGCACGGCACACCATTCTGCCATTGTCCGGGTGGGCCAGCACTGCCAACTTGCACACTCCATCTAGCTCTTCACACACCTCCCTAACTTCCCTGTGCACTTTTTTTTTTTTTAAGATTTTATTTACTTATTTGACAGAGAGAGAGAGATCACAAGTAGGCAGAGAGGCAGGTGGGGGGAGAGGGGGAAGCAGGCTCCCCACAGAGCAGGTAGCCCGACGCAGGGCTTGATCCTAGGATCCTGAGATCATGACCTGAGCCTAAGGCAGAGGCTTCACCCAGTGAGCCACCCAGGCGCCCCTCCCTGTGCACTTCTGACATTCCTGTTACACCCTCTTCATGACCCTACACCCACAATGGTGGCTGGTCTTCTTGGCCTCCAAGGGAGTTGAGATGGACAGACGGATGGTGGGCAAGCCAGTGGTGATGAAGAGAACAGACCACAGGCTCTGGTGCCTGAACTGAGCTGAGGCTGAGCAAGCTGGGGAGGCGGGGGGTGGGGGCGTCATCTCTGATTTCCATGATTCAGCCTAGGGACTTTCCAGAAGGGGAAAGAAGCTCCACTCAGGCCCAAGGCGATGCACATGGAGACATTGCTCTTGGAAATGGGAGAAAGACAGTCCTTACCCGAAAGCACAGGGCACATCTCCAACTACAGATGAACACACAGGAGCACACACTGACCACTACTAATACCCAGTAGATGGCCTGGGGCAAGGCCTGCCCTCAACACTATTAGAATCTCCCTAAGACAGAACAGGGGGCTAGAATCCCACTTCCCTGACCCTCTTAGAACCCTCCACCTAAGGCAGACACAACCCTATTGCCTGAAGAAGGAAACATGCTAAAGAAAAACCCAGGAGTCCATGGGGCTCTATTCTCCCTTACAGAGCTCCCAAAAAACAGTTGGAGGGGGTCAGCCCATGTTATGGAAAGGAACACTGAGGCCCCAGCCAGGAGGTATGCCCCAACCTGGGGCCCTAGGGAGTGATCTGGGACACCTCTGATAAAGACAAAAGCTTCCCCACCAGGCACCTCAGTCAGGCCAGGTTCCCTCTCTACAATAGTCAAAGGATCAGGAAGGCCCTTTCCTCTGGGTGACCTTGGCATATGGCCTCTGAGTCTGTTTCTCTAGATGCAACATGGAACCAGGAGGATAAGTTACTATGTTAAGGAAGGAGGACTTCCTGAGTGCCAGACGCTGGATGCCTTGTCTCACTGTATCTTCCTACACACCTTCTGAAGGAGGATGATGATTGGCCCATTTAGAGCAAGGAATTCGATAAGCAGTTGTGAGGCAGGGAAAAGGGTTGCCCTCTCCAATGGCGACCCTCTGGATCTAGGCTAATGTTTCCCAAAGTAATATCTGAGCTGACATCAACCTGGGGTCAGGGCCACGCACTAACTTAGGATCTCCCTCCTGGTGGACAGGGGAGGAAAGCTAGTTCAGAGATAATTGGGCCAAGGAATTAGAAGAGGGGGGATCTGTCCTTTCAGGGCTTGTGTGTGAGGAGCAAGGGTGTTAACAGGACAATTCAGGGGACCAGAATTCTAACATCTAGGTTTGTGGCTCCATCTCGTCTCTTCCTGTTGATCTGACTGTGCCCTTCCTTCCCCATAGTGAGCCTCAGTTTCCCATCTGTAAAATGGAGCACAGTTCTTATTCCTCACCCCATTGTGATCCCTGAGGGGTCCATGAGGAAAACAGTAGAGTCACAAGAAAAAAGACTCCAGATGGTGACCCCCTCCAACCCCACAAATCCCAGAGGACCTGAATCTGCCCATGAAGTGATTTGCAGACATGGAAACTGAAGTCTGGAGAGAAGGTTTTGAACAGGTCCTGGGGCTGAGACCCTATGAGGCCTGTTGGGGAGAGGGGCATCTAGGTCCTTCCCAGTGCTATCATCTCCCCAGAGAACATGATAATCACAGACCCTCGTGTTGCACACTCACTCTACCAGTATTGTGCTAATTTACACACATCTTCTCACTGAATTTCTTCCGTAAGTCTTTAACTAGTATTGTCACCCATGTACAGATGAGGCCACTGAGACTCAGGGAAGTCAAGTCACCTGCAGAAGGTCACAAGGTCAATAAGCAGCAAAGGCAGGATTTGAAACCAGGTCTGTGTGACTCCAAGGCCCGGCTCTCCAACACTGGCCAAGGCTCTGAGGGACCGGGAAAGGGGAATCATGGCGGGAGGTTGAGGTCCAGTTCAGCCCAGCCTAGGGGTTCTGGGGTGGGCGGCTCTTGGGCTCTGGGCAAAACATGTGACAGCACTGTTGCAGGGAAGTCTGCAGCTGTACCCTAAGGCCCAGGAAAAGAGAGGGGAAGGGGCTGCGGGTGGGCCGGACGGGCCAGGCTGGGCCAGAGCTCCGGGCATTCCGGCGGCCTCCGCAGGAAGCAGAATGGGACGGAAACCGGCTCCTGCCTCCTCCCCCAGAATCCTGTGGGCAGCCCAGCCGGGCCGCACAGAGGCCGTCTTTGTGCCTGCCCCAAGCCGCCACCCGCGTCTGGCCCGGGGTTTTGAGTTTCCTGGGGGGGGGGCGTGAGGGGCCCTGTCACTGCTAACCCTCCAGCTCCCCCTCTCAAGGGTGGTCACAGCGGTCCATAGCTGGCGGCGGAAGGGGGTGGATGGCCAGGCCTACCCCAGAGACTCTGGGGAGCCCAGAGTCTGCCCACGTCTCACACTCCCCACACTTACACACCCTGACTGGGGGCTAGTGGTGGGCAGGGACCCAGAGAGAACCTGAGAGGCCATCCCCCTGAGCCTGCCTCTCTGCCAGAACCCACAAGTCCCCCCAAAGTACCTGGAACCCCACCTCTCCCTCCATCTGGGTGTTACTGGGCCCAGGTTGGTGTACATAAAGAGGCTGGCCAGGATGGTAGGACAGTCCATCTGTCAACCGCCATTTCCCACTCTCCGGGGGCTCCCTGGACAGAGCACATCAAGGGGGAGGCCTCAGGCTCCCTTCAGCATGTCAGGGACAAAAGCCCCTTGGGTGGTATAAATGTGCTCACAGAACACTGGGCCTCAGGGAGTGAACTCTGGCTAAAGTGCATACGGTGAGGAGCACCACCACCAACTAGGAGATCTGTGTTGTGTCCACTTAAAAGGTGCGTCAGATAGTGTACACGCTACATGCACGAGTGTGTGTGTGTGTGTGTCTGCGGTGGGGGCTGTGGGTGTGCCCAGGTGTATGTGCAGACTCAGACAGCACCCTGTGGGTTGGAACACTGATGTATTCACAGGGCTTATATGCCAGTACAGGAGAAGGTCTTTGTGTGACCTCCTCATGTGTGCACGTGGAATGTGTGCTAGCTACACCCCCGGATATTAAGTACATGCCTGAGTGTGCATATGTGTATGCTACAGTGGTTTACATGAAGGCTGGATTTTTGTGGGTTCTTCTGGTCCACGAGCGTCAACACACTGTTGCCACGTGTTTACCAGTGTGTGTATGCACACACTGTTGAGTTGTATCAGGGCTTCTGGGGGTTCTGAGGTGCAAGTGTGGGGCCCAATTGGGATGCGGATGGTGCAGACAGGAACTGATGCCAGGTGCTGGGGCCCCTATGGAAACAGGAAGCTGCCCACAGGTGTGCCGGGGCTGTGGTGGGGGCTGGGCTCCACCCACGTTCAGTCTGTCCCCCTGAGAAACCAACCTAGGGTTCCATCAGCCGAAAGCCTGTCCCAGCCACGAGGGAGTCACCTTCCTTGCCTGTCTGCTGTTCAAGACGGAACAGCTCTGACCAGCGTCTACCCGCCCGCCTGGCCTGAGTATGGAAAAAACTGGAAAACAAAAGCCCCCAGACTGCAGGCCCTCCCTGCAGAGGCGTGGGGGAGGCAGCAAGAGGCAGGAGGTTGAGGAGGAAGGAGGGAGGTGTCGCCGCAGCCCCGGAACACAAAAATAATGAGGCGAGAGGGGCCATGGGGCCGAGCCGGTTGGTTCCGGAGTCGCTATCTGACCTTGACAGATGCCACAGCTGGGCGCCTGGAGAGGAGCCTCGCCACGGTGCTAGAGAACACCCTCCACCCCCTGCCACCTCCCCCAGGCCAGGTCGATGGATGTCCAGGCAGGCCCCAGCCACAGGCAGCCACCCCACCAGGCAGGAGAAGGGCGGCCTCAGAGGGCGTCCCAGTTGTGGGGGGGGGTACAGAGGCAAGGGAGTGGGGGCAGGGCACTGGAGGCAGCACTGTGGTCTCTCGAGGGCACCCCAGTCCTCAGGTGTGGCTACATTTGTACGAAACACAGAGCGTGCCATTGTGCTTGTGTCACTGTGAGGCTGAGTGTGTGTGCAGAAGGGAAGCAGAGTGTGACTGTGTGTGTGCGACAGAGACAAAGATCATACTTGTATGTGTCCTTGGGGTCACACAAGGCTGGAGAGTCAGGCTGATGTCCCTGAAATGGGTGTGGCCACACCACTCAGGGGTGGGCTCCGATCACTCCCCTGCCCCCTTCCAGAGCCACAGCTGTCCTAGAGGATGTAAGCCACGCTGGGGCCAAAGGAGGGAAGGAGGACAAAGAAAGCCACAGGACCCACCACCTCCAAGTTCTGTCACACGCATATGGAGCCGAGCCGCCCCTGCGGGCCCTTCCAGGCCTACTCTCTCTCCCACTGTGGTGGTGGTCTGCGGCCTCAGCGATGGACACCAGGCTGGGCACCACCACTCTGGGGACACCCATGCGGGCCTGGGTGTGAGCTACAGGAGGGGATGCTGGGCTGGAGGCGGATTAACAATTCCGAGCACTGGCTGCATAATTAAAAAATCATTACAGGCGGGCGGGCAGAGCTGAGTGTGAGCTCACGCTCAGAGCAGGCGGGGACACTGCCACGACGCTCCCCCTCCCACTGCCTCCCCGAGGAAAAAATCCCACCTGCTAATATAATTATGGAAAAACACAAGCACAGAAATTTGGTTTCAGCAAACAACGTGCCTGAGTGCCCAGGGCCTGCCTGGCCCTCAGCACAGTGAGCAGGCTGGTTACTCGTGCCCATAGCTCATGGCAGTGAGATGGACCCTGCTGGGTCCACACTCCAGACCCTGACCTCCACCCTCTCCCAGCTCATGAGAGAGAGAGAGAGAGGAAGAGAGAGAGAGAGAGAGAGAGAAGTAGGGGTGTAGAGAGCGCAGTTCCGCAAATCCCAAATCCTGGAGAAAATTGGTCTGTCCTAAGAGTTTACAAATAGGGAAACTAAGGCTAAGGAATCTGCATAAGGTCACTGCGTTCCTGACAAAGCTGAGGAGGAACTGGATTCCCCGGGGAGGGTGCAACACCTCAGGAGCTCAGTACCCACCCCCCCCAACCCCTTCCCCTGCATCTCCCAGCTTCCCTCTCTCATCAGCCACCACTCCGCAACCCCCCTCCCCCATCTCTAAGAGCGTCTCTCTCTCCCTGAGACTGAATGCGACTGTCCAACCATGTGCCCCAGCACCTTCGGCAGCCTCCGCACGCCGGGACCCCACCGTGGGGACGTGGGGGCGCCCCAGCCTCCCAGTTCAGGGACAGGGCGTCCTGGGCTCAGCCGGGTTAAGCCAGGCAAGCAGAGCTGGCTCCCGCCAGGAGAAACGCGGCCAGCTCTGGGGCACAGGCCCCAGAACGGCAGGAACAGCCGCCATCACCTCGGGCCTGGAGCGGGCGGCGCGGGGAGGGGAGCTGGGCCTAATTAGTCGGCCTGGGACCCGGGCGGGCGCCGGGGCGGCAGACGCCGCAGCCAGAGCCGCGCAGGCACGTCCGCGGCCGGCCGGGAGGCGGCGGGGAGCCGGGAGGACGCGGCGCCCTGAGACGCGTTGGGACGGGCGGCCTGGGAAGGACCAGGCCAAGGAGATTCCGCACCGAGCAGGCCTGCCTCCCCTCATTCCTCGGTGCCACCAGGCGCAGCAATTAGAGGCTTTCAAAGTTTGTCCTTAATTGGTTTCATTTTTGCCTCATAAATGATTCATGGCCCCGGAGGTCTGCCAGGCCGCGGGGGTCGGGGGGTGGGGGGTGGAGGGGTGGCAAGGGAAATTTGGGGAGGCTTTTGCCTGGAGCCAGGCCCCCTACCTGAGGCTGGGGAGGGGATGACAGGGACCGGGGAAGCCTTGGGCAGGTGGGATCCTCCAGCGAAAATAAAAACCCAGGCCCTCTCCTTGGGGCACTAATTAGAAACTGTAACTCCTTCTCTGCAGACCCAGCTCTGTGTCCAGGCCCAGAGCCACTGCAGCTGCTGGGGCCCTGGGAGCATGAATAATAATGTAATGATAACACAGTAACAGTGTCAACAATAATAATAACCACAGTGAACACTTAAGGAGTTCTTACTAAGTTCCAGGCATGGAGGAAAGAACAAATGCGTTATTATTATTTTTTTTTTTAACCACTCTCCCACCTCCAAGCACCGCCACAGAGAAGTATCAAGACTCCTATTTTACAGATGAAGAGACTGAGGCTTGGAGACCTTGCGGTCTGCCCTCTGACACTCTCATGCCAGAACTCCTCCCTCCCGGCTATCAGGAGTACAGGGCTCAAGGCTGGAGCGTGGGAATGCTGCCTGCCAGGTGGGTCTCGAGAGAAGTCAGGGAAGGTACCCAGGGCCTACAAAAAGACCCCAGGATGCACCACCAGCAACCACACACCCACCCAGGCCAAGTTAGCTCTGCTCCTCAAAAGGCAATGTTGGCCTTGGCTGAGCAATGTCCTCACAGGGCTTTAACTGGTCTATCTGTAAAACAGGAAAACAGGAGCCCTACAATCCCCATCTAGTAGTAACTTCGAGCTAGGCATGGAAGCAGAGATGTCACAGATCCTACCCTCAGGGAATGCCCAGTCTAGGGGAAAGATGGACAGACACACATAAGGGCTTAACAGTCTGTACAGAGGGCCCTGAGCACTCAGCCCATGCTGAGGGCCTAATGTGCAGGACAGAAGTGCCAGAAGTTCTTGGAGGTGAGGTGGGCAGACAAAGCTGCTCCCTTCTGACCTATACCCATCTTACACGTGAGGCTCAGGGAATGGGCGTGGCCTGCTTAAACCCACGTCTAGAATCAGACCTTGAAGAAATTCAGAACTACCGACCA
Source organism: Enhydra lutris kenyoni (assembly GCF_002288905.1). Lineage (NCBI taxonomy): Eukaryota > Metazoa > Chordata > Mammalia > Carnivora > Mustelidae > Enhydra > Enhydra lutris. Next base: position 1,396,602 of record NW_019154089.1, read on the forward strand.
CCTCAGAGTGATGTGGGATGCAAAAATGCCCAGCTCATCCTGCCCGGGATGGTCACTTTTATTCTGAAAAACTAAGAGAGGTGAGGCTTACACAATGGACTTCCGGGCCCACCTGGACCCCCGGGGACGTCCTGAGGTAAGGTGCTTAACCCATCAGGGAGTTAATGCGGTTCGGAATGACTCCCCCTAGAGGGCCCCAGGGCTCTGGGCTGCTAGCTGTTGGCTCTTGGGGGCCTCCCCCAAGTATCACCTCCTTGCCAGTCCTCTAGCTCCTCTGCCCCAACTACGTGCACCAGATTCCCCACCAAAGAAACCCTGCTGGCCTTAGGCCCTGGCGACAGCCCAGTCCCACTGGCTCCCTGCTCTCCCACCCAGCCTGGTACCAAGGACATGCACTTCAAGTGATTACACCTCCTTGGGCCTCACCACAGCCCTCTGAGTGGGCTTATGTGATCATCCCCATTTCGCAGATGAGGGAAATATCTCAGAAAAGCGAAGGCCTGACTAAGGCCACACAGCATGGAGGAACCCAGGTCCAAACCTCTTGCAAGCCCATGTTCCTCACCTTGCTGGCCTCCTGCAGGTCAGTACCCCTGACCTGTCCTAGGGGCCCATAAGGCTTCCATTTTCCCTATTTTATAGATGGCCACCTCTTGCCCCAGCCCTGACCCTACCTCAGTCTGGACAAAGCCTGTACAGAGCCCACACTTCTCCAGACACTAGAACTTGGTCATTCTTGTGGTCAAGGGCCCTGCCATGAAGTCCTAGGAATGGGGTCCCTATGTACCCTAGGAATCCCTGGGGCATAGGACCTCCTGCCTCACACAACTGGGTCACTGCAAGGATTGGGGGGATGGTGGAGGAAGCCCCTACTTGAACACAAAGGACAACACAAATGTCTGATGGTAGGGTGGGGGGAGGAGGCACAATGGTACGGGGGCGCCAGGGTTGGTGAGCGGGCCCCCTTCTCTTCTTTGGGAACAAAGTCAACTTTAAGGCCCCTACCACCCACACTTGAGGAGGGGCTGCCTGTGGGAGCATTCCTCCCCTGGGAAGGAGCCGAAGCTTTGTACACCCCCTACACCAGCCCTGCTGGAGGACAGAGCTGAAGAGCTGGGCAAGTCACAGCTTCTCTGGGCCTCATTTGCTGTATCTGCACAAGGGACCTATACTGTCCCTTGAACCCTTTGTGCAGAAGTTTAGAGGTTTTGAAAAAAGGGATTTGTAAACAGTGGACACAACATTCAGCTGTCTGCGCGGGCTGCGGGCACTTGAGGCACTGCAGTTGGTACACAGAAGCTTGTCAATGGCTTGTCGAACATGCTAACAAGTGGCTGAGTTCTCAGAATGCCCAAGTTCACCCAGCAGGTCCAATCAACACTTCCCAGGGGCCCACTCTGGGGAAGGAGACTAGTCTGCCTCTTCCTCCTCAATGTGCGTCTGCCTGCTGCACCAGGACTGCCCAACTGGGTCACTGGGGTCCCTCTCCCCAGCCTGCCCAGGAAGCAGCACGTCTCAGGCAGGTCAGCACTGACGTCACTAGGACTGGTGGGGCGTGGAGCCTGCCACCTCCGGAACTACCAATTAATTAACTTTTTCAAATTAATTTCCCAAGCAAAATTCCATAATTACATCTATCTCCATCAGCCCGCATTGGGCAGGCCAGAGGACCCCTCCATGAGATTGAATGTGGGGTGAGAGATGACCACACCAGCCGCAGGACCAGGGTATGGAGGTGCTGGGGGTTGGGTTTCACCCCTGCAAAGCAACTGCCTGCTGTCCGGAAGGGGAGAGAGCAGAGAAGCCAGAGCCCACCCCTACCCCAAGTCAGGAGGTGAGGGGGCTCAGGGAGACTCAGGGCTGCCCAGCTCATCCTGCTGCCCCCATCCCCCTCCCCGTGCCCCCAAACCACGGTGGGTCTTGGCAGGGCCCAGTAGCAGCACAGGCACTGTGAGGCTGAGAAGGCCGCGGCTGCAGCGTTCTAATTTCCCAAAGGGGCTGAGATTAATTAGCTCACACACAGGCGCAGAGAGGGAGAGGAGAGTGGGAGCAGGGGCGGGTAGCATCGGGCGAGGAAATGGCTGGCGCCCCTCCTTGCCTGCCCAGCAGGCAGGCAGGCAGGCAGGCAGGCGGCCTTGACAGCCTGGGTGCTCTGAAGGTCAGTGGCCAAGCTGGCTGAGCCAGCAGACTGGCGCTGTCTCATTCCCAGAATCCCTGAGGACTGGGGTTGGGGGGGTGGACAGCAACCAAGAGGACAGCTCAGGGTATATGCAGGGGTTCCACTGTCAACACCTTCAACAGAAACTGTGCCAGGTGCTCTGTCCACACTACCTTGTTTCACTCCCACAGCGGCCTACAGAGGTAAGCACCATGGTCCACCCATCTCACAGATGAGGACACTGAGGCTCCGGGCCGAGGCAGGGAGTGAGTGTGAATGGTGAAAGTGAGACTGAAATCCAGGCTGGTCCGACTCTGGATCCCTCCACCCCCGTGGCTAGTGTGCGGCCTGCAGGAACCCTGTGCATGGGGGACCTCGGAACACCAGGCGACAGCATGTGGGTGTGTCTGACTTACCCCCTCCCCAGAGAAGGTGCCCGGCAGACTCTCTGTCACTTCACAGATGCCGAAACTGAGACCAGAAAAGGGAAGTGACTTGCCACACAGTCTGGGACCCTAAACCCAGAGAGTATGCCCCTCCATGTGAGACCAGTACTTAGTTCCAGAACACAAACCTGACTCAGTGACCTCTAGTGAGCCCCGACCTAGTGTCACACTGTGCCTGGTGCTATCTCTGGCTAACAGGCACACTGACTGGGGTCACCACTGGGGCTGTCCCTGTGTATGGAAGAAGGTATCCCCAGCTCAAGGGCACTTTCTCAACGACTCTGTGCAGGGCTCCTGAGAGGGGAAAGGAGCCCCTAAGAAGGTGGGAGGTTGGGGGAGGGGAGAGGTATAAGACCCTGACCCGGCCCCTAAGTGGCTCCCTCAACCCTAGCAACTGAGTTTCCCAGAACTTATCTGTAAGGAGCTCCCCCAAACCCTAAGGGGTCTCAGTCTGCTCCCCCGTGCATCCCCTGAGCCCCTACCCCACTCCCAATGCATGTGGGAGGCTCACCCTTCCAAGGCCTAAGGAGTCAGCAGTCCCAAGGACCTTGGGCCCAAACCTAGGGAGTGCCCTGAGAAAGCAGAGGTCCCCAGGACAGTCTGGGGCTGGGCACAAGTGGGGAGGAGGCTGGCGCAACTAGGAGTATTACTCATCATGTGATTATGGAGGATGGGTAGGACCCCCACCCCACCACGCCTGCCCTAAGGCACAGATTCGGATCATAAAGTCCAAGTGGGCTTTGGAATCTGGTTTCCTCTGTAGCCCTCAGCCTAGGTGACCTCAGAGGAGTTGCCTGACCTTGCTAAGCCCATTCCATGGTCTGTGAAATGCACCCAATGACAGCCCCACCCTTGTCAAGGTTCTAGAGAGGACCTAAGTTCCCAGTGCAGCGCGGCATACAGAAAGCGCTCAAGAAATGATGGCTGTTATTATTTTTACTGCCATCACCAGGCAGCAAAAGAATGGCAAGGACAGTCCAAGCCAGAGGTGCTAGGTAACCTCGGTTGTGGCCCCGCTTCTGTCACTGTTTGCCTTTGAGTCTGAGCCAATCCCTGTGCTTCAGTTTCCCCAGCCCAGTGGAGAGCACTCCTCCCCCACCCTCTTCCCAGCAGGTACACAGGGGGAGACCAGCGTATGGTAGAGGTCTGAGGTTTGCAAGGAGGGCAGCACTCAGCTGTCCCAGCTCGCATACCTCTTCTGACCATAGGAAGAACCCACCTATACATCCTGCCAACCTCCCTCCACCCTAGGCCCCAGCACAGCCTGCTCTATGTCAGCGCTCCTTCCATCTCCAATGGTCCCAACCGCCCTTTCACACGCGTGTGTGCCAGGCCCCTCACCACACTGCAAAGAACTCATTTGGCACCTGGAAGTCCCTGCTGAGTCTAACTTGTGGCCTTGCATACTGAGGGGTTGGGGAACTGAGAATACCCGAGAACTACAGGTGGCTCTGTTTCCTCCCATATTGTAAAGCCCTTCTGGAATGTCCAGACAACCAAGGACTCCACATTCCTCTCCCTGGATCCAACCCATTCCCATGCTTCCTCCTCCCTGCAGCCCCAGGGTCAGCCTCTTCACTTCCTCACCTCAGCACTCCCAGCTGAGAAGAGCCCTCAAGAAGGCTAAATCCAGGGGCGCCTGGGTGGCTCAGTGGTTAAAGCCTCTGCCTTCGGTTCAGGTCATGATCCCAGGGTCCTGGGATCGCCTCACATCGGGCTCTCTGCTCAGCAGGGAGCCTGCCTCCTCCTCTCTCTCCCTCTGCCTGCCTCTCTGCCTAATTGTGATCTGTCTGTCAAATAAATAAAAATCTTTAAAAAACAAACAAACAAACAACAACAACAACAACAAAAAGAAGAAGGCTAAATCCAAAACAGCTAATTAAGGAGTCCAGCTTTGGTGGAGCAGTCAGGTCGGGAGGAGGTCCGGACTCACCTGGAGATCCAGGTGTGACATAGTGAGAACCACACCCCACCACCTACTTTAAGTCCTGCAGCTCTGAGACACAGATAAGGCTCATACCCATTTTATAGGTGGCAAAAGTGAGGTCAGAGTGGCCCATGATTGCAAAGTAGGCAGTGACCAAGCCAAGTTTGGAGCCTAAGCCTGTCCAACTCCAGAGTCCAAGGCTCAGGGGACATCCAGTCCTCCTGACTGGCCACTGCTGTTTGTTTACTTCAGGATGCCTGGGTCCCTCTCCCCTCCCTGACCACTGTCTAAGCCTTTGTGAAGGAGCTAGCCCGGGCCCAAGTCCTTAACAGTCACCTGTCCCTTGAACCTCCCTGGGCTCTCTCAATCCTGCAGACCCAGAATGATCTGTGGTCTGGATGTTGGGTGGCTGTGTCTAAAGGGCTTCACAACCATGAAGTCAGTCCCATCAGACTTAATTCTCCCACCTGAAAACTGGTGTTTTCTTCAATGTAGGAAAAAGAAGTATGACCTCAGTTCTGCCCAGTCCAGGGAAGGCAAGCCCCAGAAGCTTACAGGCTCCCTGAGGGCATCCCACCAACCCAGCAGCCCAGCCCCTCCTTGTATTCAGGTCAGCTCTGTACCCATTTTGCAGGCCAGTAGACTAAGAACCAGGAAATATGTCTGAATTCTAAGTCTCAGGGTACTGGATGCAAGGTGGGGGAGATAATAAGAGACACGGGAGACAAGGGAACAGAGAAACGCACATGCCAGGGTGAGCAGGCAGGGTCCTGGGGCACAGCCCACTAGGTCAAGGGGGTCCCTTCCCCCATTTCCAGCACCCCCCAATCTCCCAAGGAACTGGCCCCCTCAGTGGGGGCAGCAGCTGGCCACTTGGCACTCCGCGGAAAATTGATTTTCCACAGATTTTCTTTTCCAGACCTTTCCTCTTCCTGGTTCCTCTGCACCTCTCCCCCACTTACCCCCAACCGACTCTGCCCAGGTCAGAGTTCCCCAGCCTGGAGGGCAGGATGGGTTTAACACTCTCAAGCCCAGACTCGGACCTCCTCCCCTAGAGAAGGCCAAGCCAGCCTGGGGAATGGCAGAAAACACCCCTGTTCTGGCATGCACCTTAAAATCCAGCTGACTCTCCATGGCCAAGGATCAGGCCTCTTTCGTGTGACCCTAAATGGGGGGGATGTGGATACGTGGAGCCCCAGCTGTGCTGTGTGTGTGCGTGCACACGTGTGTGCACACACAGACCAGGCTCCACTGTGTTGGTGCTCCGGGCCCAATCCTAGGGAACCATGTGGCTGTGGGCTCCTGCCTGAGGATGGAGCAGACCTACAACTGCTTGACTGGAGTGGGGTCTGGGGTCCTCTGGGGAGTCCAGCACGCCCACATGTGACTATGTATGTCCATCTGCCTGCATGTTTGCCAGAGGCTGTGAGTGTAAGCATGATCACGCTTCCGGGGTGGCCACGGCTTATGTGACCTGGCCTGAGCCGTGTGTGTGAGCTGTGTGCACCGGGATATGTGGAACTACGTGCGCCAAGTGAGCGTGTCTGTCCCAAGCGTGTGCCCCGGGGTGTGCCGTGTGGGGAGTGCGTGAGCGCACTCTGCCTGCCAGGCCGCAGGGCCTCGTGGGGCTGCTGGGGATGGGGTGACTCACGTCTCCTGAGCTCATCCTGCCGCCTGCCCGCCCAGCTCACCCTGCTCTGCTGGGCTCATGGCCGCCAGCGCAGGGTGGGGGTGGGGGGGGTAAGGTAAGGGGAGGCACAGGCAGACACGGCAGGGAGGCTGGCTTGATAAATAACCTGCAGCTTCCCCAAGCCTTGGAGAATGGGAGCCTGCAACACAGAGAGAAGGGGGGAGCTAGGGGAGGCAGCCCCGGCCCCCACGGCTCCGGCTGCCCTGGCCCCCACAGCCCAGGCTGCAGCTCCGGTTCCTGTTTCATCGAAACCTGAGCTGGGAAAAGCCTATCGGGTCATCTTGCCTGTCCCGCCGGCCGCCAGGCCCAGGCAAGCTGCCCCTCAGGGGACAAGCCCGCAGCCTGGCCGCCCAGCCAGTGGGTGGGTGGGTGGGGGGAGGATATTTCTGTCCAGACTAAATGCAGCTTCAGGCCTCTGTCTGCCCCCCCACTAACAGCTGCTCCCAGGGGCCCCCTGGCTCTGCAGGGCTGACTAAATATAGTCCCCCCCACCCCAGCAAACCCCCCAAGTTCACCTCTTCCTACTGGCCCCACCCACATGTGGGCAGGGAGGAGGCTGGGGAGCCCACTGTGTGAACTTAGGCCAGTGTATCCCCCTCTCTGGGCTCTCAGATATGAAACATCAAGTGTTACGCAGCTCTAGGCCCTAACACACCTAACAGGTACTGCTGGAGAGCAGACCACAAAGGTGACTGAACTGGGGTCTCCATCCAGGGAAACAAGGGGCAAGATCCCCTCCTCCAAGTGACTCCAAACTGCTTCAGTGAAAGAATGGTTGGGGGGGCCTACCCAGCACCCCAAGTACCTGTAGGCTTATGAACATGGCCCCCTCCACCCAGCCTGTTCCTCGCCCAGCCTGGGCAATACCAGGCCCCTCCAATCTGCCCCAGCCAGACCCTGGCCAGGAAACAAGTTGTGCCAGGTTTGGGGTGGGGGTGGGGAACACGGGAGCATGACAGCTGCTATTTCCTGGAGGCCACAGTCAGGCACAACCCGGATTCCTGCCTGGCTCCACACTCCACCAGACAGCCTCTCCCGGGCTCCGGTCCTCAACATGGCACCCCCTTCCCCGGCGTCTGCACCCTATCAGACCCCAGCCAGAGTCCCTGTCTCACCGCACTGGTACAGGCAGGAAGACAGTGCCAGAGGTACCTTCTGGTTTGGGCTGGGGAGAACGGTGGTCTCTGCAGGGTTCAACAGGCGGGGGAGACAGCCCCACCTTCCCTCCTCCTGCCTGCCCACCCGGCTGCTTCCCCCAGCCCCACACGCACCAAATTCCCCACATGCCTGTCTGTCTCTGACAGCTCGCGCAAATACTTGGCTGCGCGGGCACCCGCTGTTCTGAGCCCGCTGCGCCGCCTCCCCTGCCTTCCCCGGGGGGCTCTGCAGACACAGCCAGGGATGGGAGGGGGCCAGAGCCAAGAAGCTTGGTGGGCAGTGGGGGGGGGATGGGGGAGGAAGGGAGCAAAGGCAGGGAGGACCAGTCTCAATTCCAAAGCACCACCCTCGGCCCCCGACCGTGGGGTACTGAGGGGACCTGGGAAGCCACTGTGAGCCAGTTCTGGCTGGGCGGCAGCTGCTGACACCCCCACTGCCCCCCGGAACCTCCCAGGAGGACCTTCCGGAGGCCTCCCACTCGCCTCAGCCGATGAAACAGCATCTGCCACCCCCGCGGCGGCAGCTCAGGACAGGGCGGAGGGCACCACTAGGCCCCTGGGGAAGGCTTTGAAATCTGGACTATGGCCCGGCCCCTCCTGGCAGCCCTGGCCTCCTACCACAGGCCCAGCCTTAGAGCATGGTGGGGGGTGCGTTCCAGCCCTCCCGCAGTTCGAGGGGCGCACCCGCCCAGCTGCCGGGCCTGGGACATCTCCACTTGGACTGGCTGGGGGACTTTGTTTGCCCCCAACTACCCTCCTTCCTGCTTTGCCTTGCCTCCCTCCCAGGAGACCAGTGGAGGAAACACTTCCTGAGAACGGCTGGGATTTTCCGCTGGACGCTGCCGTGCTGGCAGGCACCTTATCTCCCCCTACCTCGTTCCTTCTCCCAGAGCCACCCCTGCAGCTATATCACACTCCTACCCCTTGTCTGCAGCCAGAGAGACCTCCTCCCTGCCCCAGTGCTCTGCTACTTGCCTAGGCAACTCTAGTACTGCCACCATCCAGCACATATCCAGGCGGTCTTGACACTGAATGAGACCTCAGGGAATAATGCCCTCCATTTTGCAGATGAGTATATTGAGGTCAAGAGAGAGCCAGGTGAGGGGCGCCTGGGTGGCTCAGTGGGTTAAGCGTCTGACTTCGGCTCAGGTCATGATCTCAGAGTCCTGGTTTAGAGACCCGCTTCGGTGTTTCTGCTCAGCGGGGAGCCTGCTTCCCGCCCCCTCTCTCTGCCTGCCTCTCTGCCTACTTCTGATCTCCCTCTCTGTCAAATAAATAAATAAAATCTTTAAAAAAAAAGAGAGAGAGCGAGTGAGCGAGCGCCTGGTGACCTAGGCCTCCCAGCCAGTGCTCTTCCTCTTACCACTACCTCACTTTTCTGCCCCAGGAACCCATTCAGCACCCCCAGACTACTGGAGGAACTGGGGTAACTCCAAGCAGAACTGCTTGGTGCTTTGGGTCCAAACGCCCAGCTCGCTATCCCAGGCTCACCCCCCAACATTCTCAAAGCCTCACACTGGTCCTGAAAAAGAACCCCAAATGTACTGCCTTTGTGACGCTAGACTTTGGGGTAGAGCCTCCTCTCCCCATTGCACAGATGGGGCTGCTGAGGCCCCCAAGGGAGGGGGGAGCTGCAGGCGGCCATGAATCAGAGGGGGAGCTGGGAAGCCGCCCGGCCCTGCCGGCTGTCGCTGGAAGCAACAGCCGGCATTTCCTCCTCACACTGGTGCCTCGGGAAGCGTGGGCAGCAGGCGGGTGGGCAGCGGGTGGGTGGGCACCGCCGTGAGGACCCCTCCTGTGCCCACAGGCCAGCCACATCCCCCTGCTCCCTGACTGGGCCCACACAGCCCAGTCCCCGTGCCAGCTGGATTTCCAAAAGAGGGCAGACCAGAGGCAGAACTGGGTTTTTGTCTCAGGTACAGACTCATGTCACTTGAGGGCACCATAGGGAAGCTCCTCCTCTCAGATCCTCAATATCTCCTGGCGTCAAACAAGATTGAAACATGACCATTCACGCTTCCTTTGCAGTAAAACTCATGGTTCTGTGATTCTAGAATCCCAACACGACAAGAATCCTGAAGAGAATCCCTCCGCTCCAAGTATTCTGATTCTGAATTCCTGCAACTAAAAATTCTAGGCCACCAAGATCTTTTTTTTTAAAGATTTTATTTATTTATTTGACAGAGAGAGATCACAAGCAGGCAGAGAGGCAGGTAGAGAGAGAGGAGGAAGCAGGCTCCCTGAGATCATGACCTGAGCCGAAGGCAACGGCTTAACCCACTGAGCCACCCAGGCGCCCCAAGGCCACCAAGATCTTAACACCCCCAGGAAGAAAGGGGGCCAAGCCCAATCTCACCTGGACCCACCGGCCCCACTAGCCAATTCCCTATCTAGCTTTGGAGAAGGTGGGTCAGGCAGGGGAGGGCCTGGGTCTTTCCCATTAGGGTCAACAGGAACTGGAAATGAGATAGGTCTGGTGATAGAGCTGGTCTAGTCCTGGAGGGCAGGTCACCCCCTCGTGGCACACACAGCCACTGAAGCTGCAGATGTCAGGAAGTCCAGCCCTTGCCAGAATGCAGGCGGGTAGCTAGGGGTTTGTGAACCCGCACCTCCACCCTGCAGCTCAGAGGGAGAATGGGCGTCAGGTCAGGGCTGGTCTCCCTGCTTCTCAGGTTCCAAGCCAAGCTCCACGCTTCACCTTCCTGTCTTCACCACCCACTGCTTCCTCTTTCCCACCACAGTCCCTCACCTCTCAGGCTCCCAGGCCAACCCCAGGCCAGGCCAGTTGACAGCCAGCCAGGACAAAGGCTCTCAAGCCCATCTGACAGATGGAAAAACTGAGGTCCTGGGAGAAGACATGACCTGCTCAAAGGGCTAGGCCCCAGCAGCTTACTGGTCCCTGGCCGCCATCTCTCAACCCCAGCCCCACCTCACTTACAGGAATCCTCAGCAGGCACAGCGTATCTCCACATACCAGTCGGGTCACCAGCGCAAGCATACCTCCTACCCAACTGTCCTGATAGCACTCATTCCTACAGAATCGTCTGGCTATTGGTTTATTCATTCTTCCACTGGTCCACCTGGCCAATCAGCCCACCCCCACCACCATGAGCCAGGCCCCCTGCCAGGGAGACGAGGGCCTCAAGGAGGAGAGAGCAAGGCGCCTGAATGTCAGCAAATACAGGGAAGTGCCCACTGTGTGCCAGGCAGTGTGGAAGGTGCCACAAACAAGCAGATCAGCCTTGGCTATTCTCATGGCGCTCACAGCCAGTCAAGGGCATTACCAGGACCCAACCCCACGTGGCAAGTCCTGGGGCAAGTCACAAACTCTCAGTTTCCTCATCTGTATACGGGGATGCTAACAGCATCAGCATTAGCTAACAGCTAACAGTCACTGGGCTACCGTGGGGATTTAAAGGAAGTGAAGGCTCAAAAGCGGCTAACACAGTGCCTGCCCCAGTCCAGGTTTAGGAGGTTAGCCGTTGCCATCACCATTGCGACAACATATTATTATTATTATTATTATTATAGTAATAACTGGAGGATGGCAATTGATTAGAGCAGCAGCTAAAGCTCTTCGAACACTCAGCTGGTGCCAGACACTGGGGGGACAGGAAGGAATCACTGCCACATCCCATTGCAAGGCTGGCAAGAAGCGAGCTCACAAAACCCTATAAACATCTGATGAATGAGGGAAGCAATGACAGGAGGCATGGCCCTGCCTCTAAGGGAGGCCCGCTCCAGCATGTGCTCATGGGTACCGCACACCTATGTCCAAGCACTTCGGTGGGCACACATGTGCCCACGGGAGGAACTCGGGAGGTCCGGCAGACGGCAAGTTCTGTGGAATGGGGAGAGGAGGTCATGGAACAGAGCTGCCCAGGGCCAGGGCTGCCCCAAGCCCCTGTCCTACCCTACCCCACCCAGCAGCACTGAGCACACAGCAGAGGGGACTGTGGCAAGAGTAGGGACCGGGGCTGGCGGGGAGAGCCCCAGAAAGATGCTTTGCGTAGTTCTGGCCACCAGATTACAGGCCTAGGCTAGGCCCTGGGCGGGGATGGGGGGCTGCCAGGTGCTGCCCCACAGGAATCAGGCATCGCACTTTATACCCGTACTGGCACGGCACATGGGTGATCCTGCCGGTAGACCAGGCAAGTCCAAGGAGGTCAGAAGAGGTCACAGGGACAGGGGCGGGGGGAGTGGTGGGCTCCAGGGTTACGTGGGGTCCACTGGACAGGGGAGGTTGGGTACAGGGCTCCCACAGGGCCACTGGGCAGGCCTGGCTCTGCCCTGCTGGGGCCGGCAGCTGGAGGGGAATAAATATAGCGCGGGGCGTCCGGGCCACATTCCTGGGAGGCCAGCACGGCCCGCCTGCCCGCTGCTCTAGGCAGAGCGCAGCAGCCAGGGCCCAGAATCGCCACTGCCCTCTTCCCAAACAAACAGAAAAATAAATAAAACCAGCTCTCACGCCCAGCGCAGCCAGGGGGAGGGGGCAGGAAGGGGTGGACAGGGGAGCAGGCAGACAGAGCAGTTGCCACGGTTTCTGTTCCGCTGAGGAGGAGGAGGCCAACAAAAGAGGAAAATGGAGGAAAAGGGCAGGGAGATGGCCAGAGATGTCAGAAAAGGGGAGACGATGTGGAGGAGAGATGGAAGGTGTGACAAGGAGAGGCGTGGGGGAGGCAGACAGGAGGGACAGAGGAGGTGTTAGGGACAGTTGTGGGAAGGCATAGGCAGCCTCTTGGGGTCAGTAATTCAGCAATTCAGTGACAGGGACGCCCCAAGGGGGGGGGTGGCAGACAGACAAAGGGGGCTAGGGCAATGGGCTGGCTCCATGGGCCATGAAATATTAAAGAGCCTAGGCCAGTGAGTGACAGAGGTCATAGAAATAAGGAGACTAGCCAGGGAGCTACCAGGACCCTGAAGCAGAGGGCGCCTCACTCCCCACCCCCACCCCACCCCTCTCCACCACCTCCAGCAGAGCCAGTCTCCCCAACTCTCCTGCTGTGGCTCCTTTCTGTCTCTCCATCCAAAGGGAACAGGCTGAGGGTGGGAGGGGCCATGGGGATTAGCCATGGCAGGGGACCTCTGCGGTTCCCTCTTCCCTCTGGCTGAGCTGTGTGCAGTCGGCCTTCCAGAGCTGCCAGCTACCCTAGCAAGAAGGCCAGGAGGCCTGTCAGCACAGCCGCTGCCACGGGTGCCTCCTGGGGAAGGAGGGGTTAGACATCCAGCTTCCCCTTTACAGAAAAAAAAAATCAGCCAAGCCACCACTTTCCACAGAGACCAGTGGGGAGGGAAGTCCATGCCTCACAGCTCAGCTGAGCCAGCGAGTCCATGAGCGAGCAAGCCATCAGGTCATCCCCTAGCCCTCCCACCCCACCCCGGCCCCCCGTTACCAGCCTCATGACCTTGGCCAGTCCCCTTGTCCCTGAGCCTGTGTCTTTGCCAGGCCCACACCACCCTAGACTTGGTGTGAGCAAAGGAAAAAGAGGGCAAGCAATAGGCTGAAAACCTCTGGGGGGGACAGCTGGGCTAAGCACCTTCACATGCATAACCCTCCCATGTCCTATGTGGTCAGGCCTCATATTGGTCCCATTCTACAGATGGGGAAGGGAAACCTGGAAAGGCAAAGTGATGTGCCCAACCACACAGCCGGTAACAAGCAGAATGGAGATAGAAATGCTAAGGGTGAGTCACATAATCTTTTCTTCGTTTTCACTGGGGGTATGAAGTTCTCATCAACCACAGAAGCCAACTTTTATTGCGTGCTGTGGGTTAGCCGCTGGTGCTGGGCACGAAGCAACCATCCCTGTGTCCCCCTGAAAATGGCTTTGTGAGGCAGGTACTCTTGTGATCCCATTTCACGGATAAGGAAACTGAGGATGAGAGAGACAATGCATCCAAAGATCAGTCAGCCAGCCAGCCAGCCAGCCAGTGGCACGGCCAGGATTTGGAGCTAGTGCTCAAACATACTTATCTGGGTGAGGTCAAGGGAGGGAGGTAAGAGGACCCAGAAGAGAACCCAGGACTCAGTGGTCCTACTGACCTCCAGAACGCACACCATTAAAAGGTCAAAAACAAGGTTACAACTGCTGTGCCAGGGAGTGACCAGCAACTACTCTGGAAACAGGACATGAGCGGAGCCCGTGGGAACCCGGGGTGAGGGCACTGCCTAGGGGCCTGGCAGAGCGCTATCTGCCTGGTCTACCAAGAGCCCCTTGTACTAGGTAATGCAAGCCCCTCCCCCAGCATGGGGATACTGAGGGTCTCCAAAGAGGGCCACCGGAAGCCCATCCTGTTGGCCTCAGGGTTCCAACCTGCACCCTAGGGCCAGTGTGCCAGCAATTAATCACACCCCTGCAAAAGCCCCCAGTGCTGGCGGAAGGGGGGCAGGATCCCCTCCCTCTCTCCCAGGCCCTGTGAGCCCAGAGGGAGGCCAGCATCAGAGGCAGGAAATGAAGAAGAATTTGCGATCTAATTGAGCTGGCGGGGGATTAGGCGGCAGAATGCAATTACAGGGGCTGGAGCCGGGCCAGGGGCACTGACACCCCAAGATGTGGCCTGGCCCAGGTGACTGGGCCTAGCCAGTCTCTGGCAAAAGATACCCTACTGTAACGTGAAGGTCGGGTAGACAAGGATTGGGGCCAGACGGCTCTTCAGGACATAGAGGACTGTAGCGTTCCAGCTCCATGTCACACCCAGAAGCAAGAAGTTTTCCTGGGAATTCTTCCCCAGGGAAGAGCCCCGTGGACTCTCACATGGGGAGGAGCAGACAGAACACATTTAGAACATACATTATCACAGGCTCTGCTCATGCATGTACACACATGTGTTCACACTCCTAGAAAAAGCACCACATATCCACGTTCACTTGCATGGGGACAGACTTCCAACCTGCAGACACACAGCTCTGGCCCTTTGCTGCCACCGGCTCCAACAAAGTGGGTGGGGGGACAAAAAAGAACAAAAAAAAAACCCACCCATGACCTTAAAATCCTTTTATTCCCATAATCACAGGCTGCCATCGCCGTGGATACGCGCTGTCACCCCGGCCCCAGCCTGTCTCCCTCCACAGCTTCCAAAACTCCCAGCAGGCAGGCAGACGGGGAGGCTGCCCAGTTACTGCCAGGGAGGGCAGAGGAGGGGAAGGACGGGGTGGGAGAGGTTCAACGCTCCACACACACACACTCAGGGCCTCAAAGGGAGAGGAAGAGACTCAGAAAGACAGCCGGGCAGACAGACAGAGAAAGAGAAAGGAACACCGGCACCAGCCGAGAAAGACAGACACAGACCACTCACTCACTGCCCACACAGCTCAGATATGCCCACTCCCAGATTCATTCACACACCTCTTTCCCAATTCAGACACACTGCTCAGGGAGTCAGGGTCTCCCAGATTACAAGAATATACAAACCACACAGACAGACACAAATCACGAGTACACACTCCAAAATTCTAAGCACACACAACTCAGAATATGCATATTCCCAGATTCACAAGGATAAGCCCAACTTTCAGATACAGACTCAGATTCACAAACACACAAGTACATATGCAATACAGACCCACACAACTCCCAGACCCACAGATACATGTGCCCTGATGCACAAATATACATAAGCAGACTCCCACCCCACAAGACAGACAGACAGACACACATTCAACACACAGATTCACAGATAGGACATGCCCTGAGTCATATGCACACATATCACCTAGCTTCCCACATCCCAGACACACAGACGAGACCCACACAGCCTCATCGAGCAGCTGACACTGCCTTGGGCTTTAGGGGGCAGGTGGACTGGCTGGGGGATTCCTGGGTTTTTGAGGGGGCCAGCCCTTTCTCGTTGCCTGTAGCCTGGGAGGTGGGCTCAGAGTTGGGGGGAATGAAGGGGAAAGTAAGAGAAAGGAAAAAAAAAAAAAAAAAACTTGAGTGGGATATTCTTGTTGGGCAGTAGCGCGTGAGTAACTGGGGAGGCTTTTTGTGGTCTGGTGAGTTCCAGCTATGAGTGAGAGTTTAACTATTAATACACTCAATCAAGGACACTTCACACACACAGGCACACATACACAGGCTAGGACAGCACCAGGTGGTGGGGATCAGGGAGGGAGAGCACCAGAATAAAGGGGGGGAAGCCCCAGTTCAGGCCCCAGGGGGTGGAGAAAGTGGGAGGAGCTTCTATCAGGGGCCTGCCTCCAAAGCAGGCCAGGGTCAGTGATTCATTTTCAGCAGCCCCAGAAAGGTGGGGCTTGACACACAGTAGGTACTCAAAAAATACACACTGGGGCAATGAATGACTAAGTTATTTACATATAAAGAACAGACAGTAATTATAACAGTAATAACAACAACCAAGCCCTGCCCCATCCTCAGCCAGTAACGCCAGCCTCCAGGAGTTAGCTGGGGAGTTGTTAGTTCTGCCTTAATGGTCATCCCACCACACAGTGGGCTCTAGGAAAGCAGGCCCGGGTCTGGGTCTGGCTCATCCGTACATCCCCTCATTTCTCCACCGTATTCTGCATCCTAAAAAGTCAGCTGATCTCAGCCCAGCCCACACCCCTACCCCCCAGAGAGACCCCCATTTCCATTCCACTCTCCAAATAACTAGGTGGGGCCCTAAAGAAGGCGGGGTATTTAATTCCCAGAGACTTGGTTCTTTATCCAGATACAACCCTGCTTGCCACACTCCTATAAGCCTCAGTTTCATACTCGCCAAATGGGTAGAAGGCAGTCAAAAAGCTGAGAGAGGCATCAAGAGTGGGGGCTCACAGTGGGAGCCCACGGAACAGAGGCCTGGGCTGGTCTGGGCCCTGGATGCAGAATCCTCCCCTCCTTCTCCCTTCCCCCACCCAGCCCAGCCCAGCCGGGTGGACATTCCAGGCCTCACGTGATAAAGACGAGGCCGCTGGCCCACGGGTAAGTCAACAGGCTCTGTCGGGGGAGAGATAGGAGGCCCAGGCCAGGGTCACCTGCTGAGCCGGGAAAACAGCCGGGTCCAAATACACACATAAATAAGGCGCCAACAGACAGCCAGTCAGCCAAGGAACCTCTGCCCCCACCTTGGAAAGGGAGGTGGCTTAGGAAAGGGAGCCACAAGGCTGGCTAGGGGCTTCCCTGGGAGAACCCTAGCTCATGCCAAGATGAGGTTGGGGTGCTTCTACCAAGCTCCCCAGGGCTGACTGGGAACTCAGAGGCCAACCTTTCCTCAGCTGTTCCCATTCCTTCCCAGGACAAAAATCACCCCCTCTCCCTCCTCCCCAAGGAGAGAACGATTTCCGTTCTGGGAGGGGGGTGACAGCTGCAGAGCGGGCCCCTTCCCCCGCCCCCCCCCCCCCCAGCTCTTGCTTGAGTCTCATCCAGGGAAACTGCTACATCAACACTACGCAGTAGTAGGTAGCACCGACCTCAAGTATCCCCTCATCGTTCTCAAAAACGGGTTTGGGAAAAGACTTCGGGTACCAGTTCCTAGGTTTCCGGCGGCAGCTGGGACCCAGGAGACGGGGTCTTTCGGGAGGGGGGGCTCACGCCAAGCTTAGACCAGTACGACCCCGTAAAAACGTCTAATTTAAATGCTCTCAGTTGCACGGAAGGACACCCCCGCCCCCGCGGGCCGGGGCAGCTGAGGTGGCGCCGGGCGTTCAAATAGCGCTCCAAACAAGTCCGCAGCGACCGCGCACGCAGCCCCCGCCAGGCGGCCCCAGCGGAAAACTTGAAAGGGACTCTGTTTGCCAGCCGCCCGGGGCGGCTCCGGCGGGGGCGAGGGCCGAACCATCACACAAGCCCCCCTCCCCAGCGCTTCCTGAACAAACGCGGGGCGGGGGGGGGGGCGGGGGCTGGGCCCACCACAAAACCCAGGACTCCGAACAGCCTTCTCCGCTCTCGGAAAGGCGGAGGTCAAGAGGCTGGCTCCCCGGATCCCGGTTCAGCTCTCCCCCAACACGAAGATGCGACTCGAAGACCACCCAGGATCCCGGGGGCAAAGTAGGGCGCGGCTGCCAGCCCTTCAAACCCCCGTCTCAGTTGAAGGAGGAAGGTGCTGGTCTTTCCAGATGAGTCCCTGAAGAACCCCCCAAATCTGCTGCTGCCTCCTTGCAGCCCGTGGCGCCGGCCCAACTCCGCGCACCCCTTCCGAGCGGGAAAAAAAAAGAAAGAAAAAAAAAAAAAAAAAGGCTATCTTGCTCCCTCATTGGGAGCTTCAGCTCTTCTGACAGGTCCCGGAGGCAGCCCCCCATTTAAAAACTAGGGTCACTCACTTTCTGTCGACCCTACAAATAAACAAAGCCAGGCGCACCCCGCACTCCCCGCCGGAAAGCAGCCCATTCCGGGAGAGGACAACTTCCCCCAGCAAGAAAATTAACACATTCTTCTCGCAGCGGTTCAGCCCCTCGCTCTAGGGAAGCAAAGGGGAGGGGGGCTTGGGGGCCGAACTTCATGGGTAAATTTGGGGCCAGAGCAGCGAGGCTGGCGCCTGGGACACCCGCCTCCCACACTCCGCAGCCAGAGGAACACCCCCATTCTGCCTCCCTGGCTTTGCACGCCGCTTGGCCACGCGGGGTTCGGGAGACAGGCTGTAAGACTCCCCAAGGCTGGGGAGGACGGGAAAGAGAGGCCGCGGGGCGCGGAGGTGGTGGTGGGGGGTGATACTTTGACGCGGGGGGAAAAAAAAAAAAAGGTCAAACTTGATCAGCCCGCCAGGCACCCCGCGGGCAGCGGGGGCGAGGAACCGGAGGGAAAATGTAGAAGTGGCCGCCGCCCCCTCCAAGTGCAGAGGGGGAGACTCAGCCACACGTGGTCCAGGGCAGCAGTTACCGTAGCCCCCAAAACACAGGGCTGCGAGGGGTCTGACTGGGGGAGTGTGCTCCGCAGATCTCCAATCAGCCGCCCCCGCAGGCGGAGCGCCCGCCCAACATCGAGAGGTGAGGACCCTGGCTCCCGCCGCCCCAGCGCCCTCAAGCTCGAGTACTTGGGGAGGGGACGGTACCCCGCAGGGAGAGCCTCACCCCAACGCACGGCGCCCACCCCGCAGTCCCCGACCCTAAAACCCCTCTTTTTGTCTGTACTCAGTGATCTGCGACGGAGCCGACTGCGGCTTGGGGAGGCTTGGTTATAGCAGCGGCCACCGAGCGATCACCGGCGCTAGGGCTCCCAGGCTCCAGGGCTCCGTGGCTCAGGCTGCCGGCGCCCCCAGCCCCTCCCAAACACGGACCCCTCCTTCCCCGTCCCTGGCTCTCCGCACCTGAACTTCGGGGGAGCCCGCGCCGCCAAACTTTCCGCCGACTTGCAGCGAACTCCGGCCCCGGCCGCGCACCGGGCCCCGGGGGAGGAGAGGGAGGTAGGCGGGGAAGGGGAGGGGGCCGGCCTCGGGGGGGGGTTGTCGGGGGAGGGCCGTGGCCCGACACCTACCGGCTCTCAGAGTCGTCCAAGCCGCCACTGCCGCCGCCGCCGCCGCGAGGCTGAGGGGGAGGGGTGGGGCGAGGAGCTGCGCTCCGCTCTGGGCACCACCGCCGCGGTGCGCTCCGCTCCAGCCGCGCCGCCCGCCGCACCCGGGTCCGGAGCCGGAGTCACGCCGCCGCGGCTGGCCCGAGGCGGGGAGGGGGGGGGAGCCTGCAGCACCTGCCCCTCCTCCCCCTCCCCGCGGCCCAAATTAAAAAACAACAAAAAGCAACTAATCACCCCCGAGCGAAGCGCGGCGCGGCGGGCGGAGGGCGCAGCGTGAGGCGTCCGGACTCAGCAGGCGGCGCGCATGGCTGGGCGCGAGCTGGGCAGGGCTGGGACGCGGGGCCAGGCTTCGGGAGGCAAGGTTCGGGCGATCTACTCGCTCGGCTCGGGCGCCTGCTCTCGCCGCCGCCGCCGCCGCCGCCTCTGCTGCCGCCAGTGCCGCCGCCTCTACATCCCCGCTCAGGCTCCGCCGCCTCTGCCGCCGCCGCCGCCGCCGCCGCGCGCCCGCCCGGGCAGGAGCTCTGAACGCTGCCCGGGGGCTGCCGGCAAAACCCGGACCGGACTCAACGCTCCCTCCTCCCCCCCCCCCCACCTCACTCCACCTCAGCTCCCCTCCCTCCTCCCTCCGCCTCCCTCCCAGAGCAGCTCTGGCCACTTGGACGCCGCAGGCTCTGAGGCCGGAGCCGCAGCCACTGCGCCTGGAGCTCCCCTCGCTCTGACGAGGTCGGCCCAGGCTCAGCTCCCCCAGCGTGCCCCGTCTTCATCTCTTTTCTCCGCAACTTTACAAAAAATAAGAGGACCTCCCTATTTTGTGAGGGATGCATGGGCTTGGCAGCTTACCTTACGGGGAAACCGCCTTCCCTCTGGCCCCTCTCTTCTGCAGGCCGGAAGCGACGGGGACCCGTAGGGAGGGTTTGGCCGCGCCCCTCAGCTCAGGTGCTCGAAGGGCCTGGAACTCCTAGCCTAGGGCACTTGGAGCGACTCTGGGTTCAAAAACCCCACCCTTCCCACAGCGCTTTCCGGGACTCAGTGGGCTCTAGCTCCCCGGGAGAAAAGAGGCAGAGATTTCTGTCCCCATTTTACAGATGAGAAAACCGATCGGAGAAAGGACAATTTATCTCCTATGCCAGCATCAATCCCAGCCCTGACTCTTGGGGCTAAGGCAACTACATTGTGGTTCCTTGAGACCGTGGCCTACAAACTCGGAGCCTGAAACAGTGCCTGGCACAAAGCAGCACTCAATAGAAACTGGCTGAAAGAGAACAAAAGCCCAGTGGGTACAGATTTGTGCCCAAACATCCTTGCCCTCACTCAATGCCCCCTCCATCTGCCCAGGCTGGGCTAATCCTCAAGCTGCAGATGTCTTCTCTTCACCTCAGGGACCCACAGAGCAAGCCCCAGGCTCATATAATCCCAAAGTGCAGATAATCCCAAAGTGGGAAGTTTCTCTGAATCTGTGGAATTTGTAAGGGTGGGTTCGTGTTTCCTCCAGGCAGAAAGAAAAAAAAGACGGGAGACCCTAATGGGGTAGGGGGAGGGCAGTTGGGGAAGTCTGCCAAGGGTTAAATGTACAGCCCCAAATCGATTGCAGCCCAGATAACAGGGAGTTAACTGCCTCTACCGGGTGCCTCCAGCCACAGGCACAGACAGCCTTGGTGGGAGAACTGAAACCAGCTCCCACCTCACTTCTTCCTCTCCTCCTCTATGTGGCCAGTCTGTCTCCAAAGCTGGAGAGGGCCTTGGGGCCTGGGTCTTGGGTGGGGGGAGCACTGGTGCCCATTCTCCAAGCATTCTAAATTTGGCCTTGGGACCTTGACCCAGCAGGGACAGGGGAGTGAGGGAGGTGTCAAAGGGCAGAGTTCATCTGAAATGTGTTGCTTCTCTAGTCATCCTGGCCTCCCAAGCCACAGGCAGTGACCCCTCTCCAGGCATCATGGACACTACCTCCCCTCCACAAATGCTAAGAAATGTCCTCCCTTAACTAAGTGCCAAGAATGGCTCCAAAGGGAGGTATTTAACCCCTCCTCTCCTCTCTCCCCTCTTCTCTCCAGCACCCCTCCTCAAAGCCACCCCAAACTAACATACCATGTGAGTAAAAGCAAGGTACTTGCTATGGGAACCCAGCTTTAAGACAACTGAACTAATAATCCAGATTATCACCCCTAAACTGCTTTAAGATAAATATTCTGGGCCCCACCATGAGTGTCAGGTACTGTACTGGGCACCCACCATATAAGGAAAAAGGAGGCAGGGTCCCATGTCTAGATGCTTGGGGATCTCCAAGTACTTAGCCCACCTCTACCTACGTTTCCAACTGTGAGGGGAGACCTATTCCCCAGGAGTTGGCAGCAGGTCTCAGAGAAGTAGGAGCAAAGAAACGAAACTCAATCCTGCACGCTCTTGCAATCTAGGGTCAGGGCAGAATTAGATTCTGCACACCCCAAAAAAGCTTCATGTTGGGATTCATGGGGGAGAGTGGGTCATAGCTCCACCTAAGGGAATTACTATTAATTATCTGCTTTTGTTTTTTAGGACCTCTACAACAACACCCCCCCCCACCCTGTCCCCACCTCCCAAATTAGGAGGACAAAGGCCAAGGGGCTGCAGGCTGTAATGAAGATGGCCAAATCATCCCAATGGTGACTTTCTCAGGCAAGCAGTATTGGCATATGCCAGGCCCAGCTGAGAGGCTGGATCTTGGAACCTTCTCCTTCTCCTGGAAATTAAAAACCTGCAGGAAGACTCAGACCCTCACCAGTTCGACCCAGGTAGGAACCAGAAAGGAGAGGGGCAGAACTGTCCATCTGGAGAATATAACATGAACAGGAAACATCACAAGCCATCCACACAGAACTCTGCCCCTCACAAACGAGACAAGTGAGGGCACCCAGAGAGGACTGCTGGGAGGTCTCTGGCCCTGGGGAAGATCATCCCCACCCAGACCCTTTCCACAAGATTTGAAACCACCCTGGTTCACTATTTTCTTCTCTCTCCTCTCTCGTTGCCTCCAACGGGGAATATTTAGGTTTCACAGTGTTACTCAACAGATTAGTTTCGTCTCAGCTATCAAATTTCTTAAGGCTCTAGCACCTTGAGGGGAGAGAGAGGACCTGCACCCTCCTTACTGATCAGTCCGGGACCCTGGATACTGCTCCCCTGGATCCTGGTTAGGATATGTCTACCTGATGTTTACGAAGCCCTACCCTGAGCAGGGCATCAGGCTAAACAGCTAAGGTACATTAGCTCATTTAATCCTGGCCTCAGTGTCAGCAGTTGTGTCATCCCTACTTGTCAGATGAGGAAACTTATATGAGACAGGCACCAAAGTTGTTCTTCCTAGGGAAGCTTCTCAAATACAAATCTACCCTGGGATTCACTGGCATAGCTTCCTCTAGTGAATCCTCAGAACCCATAAGGCTCTGCCCAAGCCCCTTCCTCAGCACAGCCTGGCTTCTCTAATCAGCCCTACCCCTCTGCAAACCCTGGGCCCCGCTGACCACCATCACCCAACACTGGGGGTTCCCCTCAGATTCCCTAAAACTACCGTTCAAGTTTCTGGGGCTGCATATACTGTTCCCTCTGGCCGGGAGGGTCTTATAGCTTATCTCAGGAACTCCTCATGGAAGACCAAGGGCATGTGTCACCTCCCACTTCTTTGACTTCCATTCCCAGCCTCAGTTTGGCCCATATTGACAGAGCTACCACTGGCCTTTGTACAAAGTTAAAAAAAAAAAAAAAAAAAGTAACCTCTTTGGACAGATGTAGGTACACCCTTTTTTAAACTCATTTTTTTATAATCTCTACACCCAACTTGGGACTTGAACTTGCAACCGGGCAATCCAGAGTCATATGCTCTTTCCATTGAGCCCCTAGCTGCCCCATAGAGGTACACCCTTTGGATAGTAGATCACAGACTGTCTCTCAGTGCCCCTATTCTCTTTACCAGGTGCCTTCTTGCAGTGGAAGTGCAGAACAACTGTACTCTGTGGCCTGGCTTTGGGGGCCCTCATCTGTCCCTTCTTGTGGCCACAAGTGCACAGATGTAGTTTTTTTTTTTAATTTTTAATTTTTTATTAGCATATAATGTATTATTAGCCCCAGGGGTACAGGTCTGGGAATTGCCAGGTTTACACACTTCACAGCACTCACCATAGCACATACCCTCTCTAATGTCCATAACCCAACAACCCTCTCCCTAGCCCCTACCCCTAGCAGCCCTCAGTTCTTTTTGTGAGGTTAAGATAGATGTAGTTTTTATTTGCTCCTTTATCTCCTTGTCATCTCACTACCACCACCCATGAAAACTCTGAGTGAAAGGGAGGATCTCCTATCTGCCCTGCACCTAAAGCCTGGGCACTAAGTCGGTACCAGTAGTAACCATGGTCACCCACATCTTTCCTAGCACCTCTGATGTGTGGCACCACACTAATTGCTTTCTGGGTATATGCTTATTCAATCCTCAGGCTCAGACACCCACTTAAGGTTACAAAGTAGCAAAAGTTGGATTTAAAACCATGCCCGTCTGCGGGATCTGCCTTTTCCAGGACTGTCATTTATCAACTAATGATGGCCATTGATTAAACATCCAATGACTGGGAAGTGGCTGCACAGGGAGGGGGTATAGGAGATAGGGTCTCCAATAAAGATGGCCAATCCAGAGCCTGGTCTAATGTTTATCCCTCTTTGGGCTCTACTTCCCTCACTTGTATCAAAGAAGATGGGAGCAAGGGCATTTGGAGCCCTATCTCAGAGCAGGGTACAGGATGATCTTCAGTGGGGTCACACTGGATTGTGACCTCAACCAAAATCCCAGGCAGGACTGGGGGTGCAGATATGGGCAGGGAAAGAAAGAGGCTTAACTGCTCAGACATAGGCCCAGGCTTTTGGGGTCTCAGCCATCATGTACTGACTATTGGCCCTTAGGTCCTGCCACCATGACCACTGAAGGAACAAGAAAGGTGTGCAACTAAAAAGAAATTTGAGAAAAGCCAGGTCTATCTCTTAGGGAGCCAGGGCCCACTCATCCCTGAGAAGCCAGTTTGGTGACCCCAGCTGGGACCTCAGCTGTAAAAATGCAAGAAGGGAGGAGGGCATTGTGGGGGGTGGCAGGAACTCCAGTCACAGAACAAAATAACTCTGGGGTTAAGTTGATAGGGAGCAGAGACCAGGCCAACACACATACTCACACTCCGTATTTTCCCTTGCCACAGACTTGCAGACATGCTACGCACATGCCAGACAACCAGACTTAGGCCCATTCTCTGCCAGCCACAGGGAAGTCAGCCTGTGTGTGGAGGGAAGAAAGGGAGTAGAGACAGTGTGGGGAACATCAGGCCTCTGAGAGTAGCCCTTGACTTCTCTAGGCACATTCGTGGTTCAACAGTCTGTACTATGGGAGTGTGACTGTGAGCTCCTGGAGGCCAAAGCTATGGCTCCAGGCACCCTCCCACCCCATCAGGAAGAGGGAGGGACCAGAGGGTAACTGAATGGGGCCTTGTTGGAGGGGGAGGGCAGAGAGTCCTAAACTTGGAGGCCCTACATGGAGCCCAAATGAAGGGGTACCCTTGGCATCCAGAAGCTAGCCTGCCCTGAAAATGCTCTACCCACGCCTTGCAGGCTAGGGTGGGGTGGTCTGGGGAAGCCCAGCAGAGGTGGAGGGGTGGGGTTCACAGACCTGGCCCTGAAAGCAAAGCAGTGTCAGAAATGTCCCTTACACTGGGACTTTTGAAAACAGGACCTAGTCTAAAACCAGAGGACCCCACCCAGCAGCTTCTACTTTGCCTTGCCTTCAGACTCCAGAGAATGGGGTGCTCAGGTAGTGCCTGGGGGTGGGCCTGGGATGAACTCCTCTTTGAACTGGCGGGACTGGTTCTGTGTCTAGCCGCCTGGGCAGTCACGGGTTGCCTGCCGTGCCTGGGAGGAGGGAGGCCTCAGGAAGGGGCCCCTTGTAAATCGTTAACTCCCAGAGCCACAGCCACTGCTGCCCGGTCCCCTCAGTCGTGACTCTGGTTCTCAAAGCGCCTACGCAGGGCCAGAAGTCAGAGGTGAGAGGTCAGAGCCAGAGGTCCCAGCACCTGGGCAAGACCCTCCCCCAGCTATCCGGAGGGAAGTGTGGGGGCTGTCAAGGAGGGTGTCTAAGGGGAGGCCCTTTTCTCAAAGTTCAGAGCTGCTCACCATTGTTTGCCCTCCAGCCTTCCTGGGCAGCCCTGACCTCTGCCTCTTAGGGAAGAGAGTCAGGAGCTCTGGGTGGGCCTCCTGGGGCAGCCCCTGGGCAAGTCCCAACCTCACCAGACCCTTATTCTCCTCCGGGAGGTAATTATGCTAGTCCCACCCACTCCACCTCAAGGAGTGTCCCCAGGACTAGATAATGAATAGGCTGAGGAAAAGAACTAGATATTGTTCAGAACTGGGATAGGACCCTTAGCATTGTTCCAATCCTGCTTCTTGGTGCTGGTGCCCCCCAAGGGAAATAAAGGCTGTCTTTCTGGAGGCATTGTGCTTGGACATCTCTTCAGTAATCACATTGCCATTTTGCAAATAAGGAAACTGAGGCTGTGAGAGGGGCCTTACCCAAACTGTGGCAGCCGTACAGGAACAGGGCCAGGATTTGAACCAGCTTTGTGCTTTCAAGCTGAACCCTTGAAGGGTTCTGTCTCCTCAAATTCCTAAGCTACAGGAGGAGAGACAACCTTAAGGCAGAATGGGCGGGACAATCCTCCCCAAAGAAACAATGGGGTGTGTGTGTGTGTGTGTGTGTGTGTGTGTGTGTGTGTGCGCGCGCGCGCGCGCACACGCGCGCACACTGTCATTGCACCCTATCACCCTTCCGTGAGCCCCTCCTGCAGTTGTCCCTCAGGCCACAACACACCCCCCCACACCAGGTGCTTCCACAGGGGAGACTTAGCTGTTTGTTGTACAGCCCATCCCCTGCAAGAATTCTCCTGCCTCAGACAGGCTAATGAGGGATGCTACCACCCTTTTCGCTAGGGAGGCATCTCTGAAGCCTAGGAGATGGAGACAAAAAAAAAAAAAAAAAAAAAAAAA